>NW_026291307.1:0-8601 GCF_025698545.1 Gossypium raimondii | reverse complement strand
ATGCATGATAGGTTCAATGTATGGGACGGTGCATGTAAGGCCTCTTTCAATGAATGGTGGCTGATCCATTTGGCTCCCCAAGGCACCTATTTGGCCAAAAGGTGTCCAGCAACTTAAAGCACAAGCTTGGCGATCGTATTCCCAAGGCAACATCTAAGCCATTCACACCTCAATTTGACCAATCACTCCTATACATGTATGGGTGGATTCATGAACGTCCAAAGGAGGAATATTACCTTAATTCATCACATTGAATGTATAATGTGCATGTACAAAGGGAGAACGAATTTACAAGGTACATGCTTCCATTCATGAACCACCCATCATTAAAGCTTTAATTAAGAGAGATGCATGACCCATGCACCTAGCATTCGTCCAAGGGGGGTTGGATATGAATTGAAGATGCACATTCATGGAACAAGGAAGCTTTCTTATTAGTTAAGCATGCATGAACGGGTTTTGGGAAGAAACATGATTATTCAACCATGCATGAACTTACACTATCCATGAACAGAGATTTAATGCTTGAAGTGTGAACATTTTTAATTGTTGTGTGAACACATTAGTAGCTGAATTTTAATAGGCACTAGAGAGCCTATAAATAGTTTATTTTGTTTATTGTAAAAGGTTACAGAATTTGATCAATTAAAACTTAATAGAACTTTGTTCTTGTGAGGTTACCTCCTCTCTTCTTTCGTTCGAGTCTCGAAGCGACTTATCTAGCTTGCTAGTGGCGTCAATCCGAACTCCATTGAACTTATCACCGAACCGGTGTGGCGTTCAACCATATTATTATACCTTTGGTTCTTACCTCCATATAGGTAACGGGTCAAGGTCCGCTTCTATCTTTCATCAAATTTCACCTTAAGCAATATAAGACTAGGGGCAATACTTTTTAGTATTGAATCATTCTTAAAGTTTGAGTTCTTTATCCATTTCCATTTATCTATCATCTTTGTAACTTAATTCTTTTTTAAACCGAACCTATCTTTCATCAAACCAAAACCCATCCTTTGAACCCATTTTGCCTACCTTTCGCTTATAAAACATTCAAACTCCATCTATCTACAAATTTGAACGAGCTTCTCGTCGACGATCGGGCATCTTAAGTGAACCCGACTCAATCAACTGGGCCGGATCGCATCAAAATGGGTAGGGTAGGCTGAAAGAAAAGATGAAAAGGGCTTTAAGTGTGGCGTGAAATGGGTAGGAATAGTTGAAAATGGGAATTTTCTTGATCGAGGAATACAAGAATGAATACAAATTTTCAACTCAAATTTTTTTGAACTTTTTTTTCGAACTTACTTCGGTTCTTCACGTACTAATTCGGGATTATCTTCAAAAGTTCGTACTTCTTGTTTTAATGGCTCTGATACCAAATGATACGATCTGACCTCATGTTTGATTTCGAGTCGTATTTGCTTTGCTCGATCGTCCACGGGAAAGTATGATTCTAATTAGCAAGTTGTTTATAGTTGGGTAAGTATGAGAAATATCAATGGAAGTTAGGTTTAAAATTGGCTAAGTGTTGAAAATAGGTTCGGCTAACAAGGAATTAGAAGAAAATTGATAGTTTTTGGATGGAATGGAAAGAAATGGTTCTCAAGCAGCAAGGACGAACCAACATTAAGAAATGCTGACCCGGGACTTATATGGCTTAAGTGGTTTTGGATAGATGGTATAAAACCTCGACCCACTATCTAAGGAGATAGGAACCTTGGTATGAAGGTTTGAACGCCACACTATTGATAGTGATAAGTTCAGATTTAAAGAAAGAACTGGTTGATGCCACTAGCTTTTGTAGATAAGCCAACAAGTCTTCAAACGAAATTTGAGAGAAGCAAATCTCACAAAATGATATAATTATATTCAATCAAAATGTCAAAATTTCCTTTACAAATTCTGATTTCACTTATTTATAGTGCTAGAATAGAGTAGCTGAATAGTCACAAGTATTCATCTTAATGTGCTAATTAAAAACTGAAATAAAGTTCAAGTCTCTTGGCATTCTTGAACCAAATAACTCCATCATTGAATTCACTTCAATTCAGCTGAATGAATGTCCATGAATGCTCGAAAGATGACTCTTGAATTGTCCCTTGGCTAGCCAAATAGACACTAGCTCCTTAATGGTGTTTTGAATGCTTGATTTAATCTTTTGAAAGAGCAAAAATAGCTGGTAGATGAAAGGGTTGCTGTCGAATTTTAAAGGGTGTTATAATGCTCTTTAAAACTCCTTAAATGATGTATAAAACCCCCTTTGTAACAACTCCTTCTTTTGTATCCAAAAAACACTTGAAAAGTCACTTTAATTAAGTTGTAACAGCCTTGAAATGTAACGGTTGTAAGCTGAAGAGACATCTGCAATAAACACATTAAAATGAACTTATTAAACATATTTAAACACTAATTAAACATATCAAAAATAAATTCTTAACTTAAATAAATGAACTAAACATATGCATCAATAAATAATCCTAGTAACTAGATTAATTAAAAGCAACACTTATTAAATAAAGTTCAACAAAAACACTTATTAATTAAACTAAGATGAGTTGAATAAATGCCCAACAACTCATTTATTAAACTAAGATGCTTAAATGCATGTTTTGAAATGCAAACTAAATGAACACTTATGATGAATTCTTAACTAGCATGGAAGTTACATAATGCATAACTTTATTAAATGCGGAACACACAAAGTGCAAGTCTAAAATTAAAAATATGCAAACTTATTAATTTAAATAAAACTATATTGAATTAAAAAGTCCTTAAAAACATTGGCCCAATAATCAATCAGGCCTAAGAGATGTTTCATCTTGCACTTGGGCCCTTTAAGTTTAGGCCAATTCTGATGTCGACGAGTTGTGTCAAAACATGATGCGACCGGGTTCGCATTAATTAGAGTCACTTGAAGGAGGTTGTGGATTTTTCGTATTTCTAAGGCTTCTTAGGACTTCCACATACCACGTTCTATCTTTCCATCTATCTTCTTTATTTTTTTCCTTATTTTTCTAACTGTAGATTTATTATTCTATTTTATTTATCTTAGTTATTTATTTTAATTGTTTTATCTAACTTTGATTTTGATTGTGTTTCAGGTTGTGTCAAAATCCAAGTTTCTTTCCGAAGATCTAGAGCCATAGGTCAAATCCGTGACTTTGACATACTTTACGATCCTCTTCAGAATTCATCCACATCATTCCTTATCATTTGGTATCTTATTGGGGCATTTTAGGTGTTCTTTTTGTTATTATAAAACTAATTTCAACAAACAACTTCAAAATAATTTCTTTTATCCAGACAATTTTCAAAAAACATGCTTTTTAGTGGGTAAACATTTTTCAAATGATTTGAAATTTCACATACTATTTTTTGGCACTATTTTAGAATATTAAAAAAATATTTCCTACAAAAAAATGATTGAAAAACTGAAAAAATACAAAAATACAAAAAAAAGACAAAAATATTATGTGGGTTGAATTTTTGCCAAAAATTTCCAGATCAAATATGCAATATTTCAAGAGGCTCTAGTTTAAATTTTGTGATTTTTGGAAATCAAGAACAGCTCGAACGATGTTTGTCAAGTTGCTTCTCAATTTTTTGGGTTTTTGGGTTTCAGTAGTTTTCATTGACTCTTAGCCTTAGGTTTTAATTTGTTTTTTATTTTTATTGTTCCTTTATGCATTCTAAGACTTTACTGTCTCTTGTGTTAGTAGGTTAAAGCACGTTGCACATTTCTTCATCCGTGCAACACAATTCTTTGGTGTCTAGCCAATTTTAGACTCATAGTGCTATTAGGTTTGCTTTGTTAGTTGATTCTATACATTTTGATTGATTGATATAGACACTTTTAAAAGACTCACAAGATTAATTCTTACCTCATTGAGAATTCAATTTTATTTTTGAGTGCATAATGGTGAGATTTGTTTAATTTTTTTCTTTTTGAGTACTATTTTTTTTAGATTTATCACAATGTCTCGTTGTGGCAAAGGGAATGATGACCAGAGTACACACCATTAGTGACCATCGAAAATGTTGTTGGTTTCACAATGAAATTACAACGTGACCTTAATGAAGTTAATGATAAGTTCAAATACAGGTTCGATAGGTTGCAACAAAATCTAGAGGATCAAGATGCAACAGAAAGATAAAGGGATTCTATACTTCAGATAATGAGCAATACCTTCAATTAGTTGTGGACTAAGCAAAGGACTCAAAATTGGGGTGCTAATGATGATGTTAAGGTTGAACAGCCTCGTGTTTGTAGACATAATTCTAGACATGTCCTTCGTGTAGATTGATACGACCCGCCCTTGGGAACGGCCATTGCTTCAGCCTACAAGCGAGGCTCATTGTGTTTGCAAGCTGGACGTAGCTCAATCTTATTTTGTGGAGCTTCATTTAGCTCATTTTCAGCTCCTTTCAAGCTCAATGAGCTCGAACTAGCTCAATTTCATTAAGACCTTATTATAGTAGCTGAAATAAATTATTTGAGTCATTTAATTAGATTATTACAGCTCAATTAATATTCATTTTTATTTGGTTTAAAATCTGGACAAATTTAATTATGCATGTTAATTGAGTTATAATTATATGTTATTAATTTGTCTTAATTTCTACAGCTCATTCATATGTTTTTTATGCATGTTTTAATGTGTCAATTTTATTACATGTTTTTATTATGTCCTAAGGTGGCCGAATTTAATGTGCATAATTTTTGTGTCATTTGCTACCAAATTAATGTGTTTAAAAATGTATTTGATTTATTGAATAAATTTTGCTGTAGGTACATCACATTTGGACGTCCTTGGTGCATGAATGAATTAAAAGAAGGTACATGAAGGGGACGGCACATGCATGAATGGGAAAATGAAGTTGGTGCTTGTTTGAAGTTTCCTAGGTGACCATTCAAATTAATTTATTGCTTACACATTACTGGATACATCATGGCTGTTCGGTTCAAGGTGTTCATATTCAAGGACTCTTCAAAACTTGGTTTTCACACTCAAAGTGACTATTCGGCATCTCCTTAATTGCTAGTAATTTTTTAGTAACGGTTGCCAATTAAATGAGCTCCTTTAAGCACATCAACCGAATGTAGCTGCTGCCATTTATTCACTCAAGTTCCAAGTTCAATTATCCATCTAGAAGGTGACTATTGGAGCTCCAAGTTCAAATTAATCTAGCTAGTCCATTTAAGTGATTCATTTGCTTAATTTTTAAGTAATGTAAGTGACCATTCGGCTAGCTTAGGTGATTATTATAAATAGCTGAATTTTCACTTTGTAAAGGACTTTTTGACATTTTTAATTAGCGAATTGCTGCCAAAATTGTGAGGCATTTTCTCTCAAATTTCGTTCGAGACCCGTAAGACTTATCTAAGCTTTTAGTGGCGTCTTTCCGAGTCTTTTCCGAACTTATCACTCCTTAAACCCAAGTGTGGCGTTCACCTTTGATACCTTTGGTTCATACTTTCCTAAGTATCGGGTCAAGGTCCTTTTCAACCATTTCCAATTCATTTAGGTCCTATAAGTTTCGGGTCGACACTTTTCTTTAGTGTTGGTTCATTCTTGACCTCTTTGAACCATTACCAATTCGTACCAAATACCATACCATTTCATACCAATTCCATACCATTTCGTACCAATTCCCAAATACCAAAACGTACCAAAACCAAATACCATTTCTTAATTATCTTAAACCGAACTCTTCCATTCTATTCATACCATTTCGACTTAAACCAAATCCACATCCAACTTTGCACAAACTTATCTTACTTCTTTGTACACAAATATATTCTAACTCCTTCTCGTCTAATCTACTTCTTCGTTTACGATCAGGAACCAAACGACTCGGACTCAACTACTAAACTGAGATCGTATCATAGATGATGATCCTTTGGTTACTAATGACTATGAGTTATCACCTTTTGTGCAATGTTATTGGTGTAGTTCAAAAGATCATAAGAGTTTCCAATGTCCAATTAAATATCCAAAAAGAGAGAATACGATTGAGCTATCACCTTTTGTGCAATGTTACTAATGTAGTTCAAAATATCATAAGTGTTTCCAATGTCCAATTAAATATCCAACGAGAAAAGAAAGTAAGTATGACTTCGTACCCTTTGTTGGCCCTTACTCTAGTGGAAAAGAGATTTGTGATGGAGAACTTTATGAACTGGAAAAAGATGGTAGGGAGAATTTTCCTCGAATCTATTGAGTTAGATGAGATAGAAACGTCATGTTCTCCTATTGAGATATATTATACTGAATTGAATATTCATAATGCTTGTGAGGGGGATATGGGAAGTGAGGAAGAATCATGTGAAAAGGCATAGAGAAAAGAGACCTTGAATGATAAAAGTTTACTTGATGGTCCAAATTTGGTGAGAAAAATCCATATAAGGTAAAATTAGAGAGTTCTCAAGTGGAAAAAGAAAAAGAAAAGTAAGAAAATACCCATACAAAAGAAAGGAATGATTATGTTTTAACTAACCCTAACTCAAATTTGTTTACTGGTGTTTCTTTGTTATAGGATTTCAAGGATCCATTGACGGATTCTAAATTATATTACTCTACTATCGATAGATGATTTTACTTGTGAGAAAGAGCTAAGTTGAACATTGATAAATCTCCACAAGTGCTAGAAGATAAGAAAAGTAACGATACATTGGAAATTGAAATATGTAGGCATACATTGAATGTTTTTGATAAGTATGCTATTGATTTTATTTTTCCTTACGACATGTTTTCTCAATGGTCAAGTTTCAATAAACAATGGTCTAAAAGTTTAATTGATTTTATGGGTTTATCTAGGTATTTAAAGCTTATTTTTGTTTCATTCGACAGGTTTATTAAAAAACCTCATGCATTTGATCTGACAAAAAATTTTTCTACATTGACTTTAAATATGAATTTTTACATAATAATATTAAACTACTTGGTTTTTATAATCTTGTGAAATTCTTGGCTCATTGTTGGAAATTCTTATGGATGACCATGTATATTCAAAGAAAGTTACAGGTCGTTTTTTACTTGAACAGTCATGTGCCTAATATTTCTTTGTTTAGTGATGGTTTG
This sequence comes from Gossypium raimondii, assembly GCF_025698545.1. NCBI lineage: Eukaryota > Viridiplantae > Streptophyta > Magnoliopsida > Malvales > Malvaceae > Gossypium > Gossypium raimondii. The sequence goes on along the minus strand of NW_026291307.1, from coordinate 1,519 downwards.
TTTTTTAAGGAGAGATACTTGATCCATGTTGATTTGAGAGATCAAAATCATATCTTTGATCTTGGAGATAGTTTTGGCGCACAAGAATGCTTAGGTAAGTATTTTTTTTCTTTTTATTATTATTTATTCTAATCCCTTTTCTTTTTTGTGCAGCTAAAGATTTAGGGACGAATCTTCTTGAGTTAGAGGGAATGATGTGAGTCTCAAGGCCCAATTGCAGACCAATGGATGTGATTGGCTCACACCACCTCAAGGCCAAACAACAATGTCAAAGACTAAACAAATCAAACCAAGACTCAATCAAAGACAAGATTCAAGGATGAATCTTTTTAGGGAAAGGGGGAATGATGCATACATGGATGGGGTGAAATTTATTAAATTCCATTCACCGAAGCTGCTAATTTTCAAGTTTGAGAAATTAGTAGACTTGCGACAACCTTTTGGATGGGATCCATGCATTTCTGGGTTGATATGTCTGCATGGTATTTGAATATCTATCTCTTAGCTTTGAAATGCACATTAAATCACTCAATTTCGAGTTCAGGAGCTCAAGTTATGACCATTTTAATATTGACTGCGCGAGCAGAATTTCTAGACATGTTTAGGACAGGAATTACGAGTTTTAGGCTTTTAATTCGAGTTTAAATCATATTGGGTTCAGGTTTTGGGCTTATTTTTATTATTTATGATCCCAATATTGTATTTATCAGCTCTTATTATTTATTATTTTATTATTCCAAATTTTTAATAATTATTAAGTAGTTTAAGTTATTTAAGAGTTTTATGTCAACAAGAAAGTTTAGTTTAAAACTACTTCTTGTTTAGATTAATTAGAGTTCTAGTATACTTAAGAGTTTTATTTAGATTTATTTAGCTAGCCTATATATATAGGCCTTTGCATTGTACACAAATCAAACAATTCATTATTATTCAACTTCTTTTTTGAGTTAATAAATTATCTTTTGAGTTAATAAATTCTCTTTGAGTTTTCTTTTCAAGAATTTCTCTTGAGTTTCTTTTAGAAGAGAATTAACAATCTTTTCAGATTGTGGGGATCATTTTCAAATTTTTTCTTGCCAAGTTTTCTTTCTTGAAGGGAAAATTAAAGCCACTTGAAGGGGGTTGTGGATTTTTCGTGTTTTCAAGGCTTCTTAAGACTTCTACATACCACGTTATATCTTTCTATCTATCTTCTTTATTTTCTTCCTTATTTTTCTAATCGTATATTTATTATTCTATTTTAATTATCTCAATTAGTTATTTTAATACAAAATATATTTTGAGAGTTTATCTCTTGGTTCTTTATTGAGCTTATTCAAACTTATCAAAAATACGGTTTTGTGGCGTTCACCTGTCTTATCACTCCCCTTTTCATCCCTTTCCGGAGTGTGGCGACAGCAATCTTACTAACACCAAGGTTCAGATATTTGTCAAGTTTCAATGAGTCAAGTTCATATATAACTTCGGTTTTTTAAACTTTCAAGCACCTTGGGTCAAGGTCTTTTATCCATTTGTTCAT
>NW_026291306.1:5000-7112 GCF_025698545.1 Gossypium raimondii | reverse complement strand
TATGTATAGATGATGAGATTCCATTGATACAGAGCCAATTCCAATAGACTTATTGAGGGTCCCATTGGCGTGCATCCAGTAGGAATTGAACCTACGAATTCGCCAATTATGAGTTGGGCGCTTTAACCATTCAGCCATGGATGCTTAGCGGGGATCCTCGTACATGGTGAATAACCAAATTCCAATTGAAATGAAATCTTTAGGATAAATCAATGCAATTTAGGAGGAATCAATGAAAGGACATCAATTCAAATCCTGGATTTTCGAATTGAGAGAGATATTGAGAGAGATCAAGAATTCACTATTTCTTAGATTCATGGACCCAATTCAATTCAGTGGGATCTTTCATTCACATTTTTTTCCACCAAGAACGTTTTATAAAACTCTTGGACCCCCGAATTTGGAGTATCCTACTTTCACGCAATTCACAGGGTTCAACAAGCAATCGATATTTCACGATCAAGGGTGTAGTACTATTTGTAGTAGCGGTCCTTATATATCGTATTAACAATCGAAATATGGTCGAAAGAAAAAATCTCTATTTGACAGGGCTTCTTCCTATACCTATGAATTCCATTGACCCAGAAATGATACATTGAAGAATCTTTTGGGTCTTCCAATATCAATAGGTTGATTGTTTCGCTCCTGTATCTTCCAAAAGGAAAAAAGATCTCTGAGAGCTGTTTCCTGGATCCGAAAGAGAGTACTTGGGTTCTCCCAATAACTAAAAAGTGTATCATGCCTGAATCTAACCGGGTTCGCGGGGGTGGAGGAACTGGATCGGAAAAAAGAGGGATTCTAGTTGTAAGATATCTAATGAAACCGTCGCTGGAATTGAGATCTCATTCAAAGAGAAAGATATCAAATATCTGGAGTTTCTTTTTGTATATTATATGGATGATTCGATCCGCAAGGACCATGATTGGGAATTGTTTGATCGTCTTTCTCCGAGTAAGAGGCGAAACATAATCAACTTGAACTCGGGACAGCTATTCGAAATCTTAGTGAAAGACTGGATTTGTTATCTCATGTTTGCTTTTCGTGAAAAAATACCAATTGAAGTGGAGGGTTTCTTCAAACAACAAGGAGCTGGGTCAACTATTCAATCAAATGATATTGAGCATGTTTCCCATCTCTTCTCGAGAGGCAAGTGGCTATTTTTTGCAAAATTGTGCTCAATTTCATATGTGGCAATTCCGCCAAGATCTCTTCGTTAGTTGGGGAAGAATCTACACGAATCGGATTTTTGAGGAACATATCGAGAGAGAATTGATTTGGTTAGACAATGTATGGTTGGTAAACAGGATCGATTTTTAGCAAGGTACGGAAATCAAATATTCAATATGATTCCACAAGATCTAGTTTCGTTCAAGTAACGGATTCTCGCCAATTGAAAGGATCTTCTGATCAATCCAGAGATCGTTTCGATTCCATTAGTAATGAGGATTCTGAATATCACATTGATCAATCAAAGAGAGATTCAACAACTAAAAGAAAGATCGATTCTTGGGATCCTTCCTTCTTCAAACGGAACGAACGGAGATAGAATCAGACCGATTCCTGTGCCTTCTCTGATATTCCTCAATGTCCCGGCTATTCACGGAACGTGAGAAGCGGATGAATAATCATCTGCCGGAAGAAATCGAAGAATTTCAAATCCTACAAGATCCATTCGTTCTTTTTCTCTGATAGATGGTCAGAACTTCATCTGTCGAACCCTACTGAGAGGTCCACTAGAGATCAGAAATTGTTGAAGAAAGAACAAGATGTTTCTTTTGTCCCTTCCAGGCGATCGGAAAATAAAGAAATAGTTATATATTCAAGATAATTACGTATTTACAAAATACCGTCTCAATTCATCCTATTTCATCAGATCCGGATGTGATATGGTTCCGAAGGATGAACTGGGCAGTTCCAATAAGATTTCATTCTTGAACAAAATCCATTTTTGATTTATTTCATCTATTCCATGACCAGAACAGGAGGGGATACACGTTACACCAACGATTTTGAATCAGAAGAGAGATTTCAAGAAATGGCAGATCTATTCACTCTATCAATAACCGAGCCGGATCTGGTGTATTATAAGGATTTATTTTCATTGATTCCTGC
>NW_026291306.1:0-2500 GCF_025698545.1 Gossypium raimondii | reverse complement strand
TTGATGAGAAAATAGAACCTGGGTCGCGAACAGTGATTCGATTGATGATAAAGAAAGAGAATTTTGGTTCAGTTCTCCACCTTAACGACAGAAAAAGGATTGATCAAATTCTATTGAGTCTGACCTATAGTGATCATTTATCAAAGAATGACTTGGTTATCAAATGATTGAACAACCGGGACCAATTTACTTACGATACTTAGTTGACATTCATAAAAAGTATCTAATGAATTATGAGTTCAATACATCCTGTTTAGCAGAAAGGCGGATATTCCTTGCTCATTATCAGACAATCACTTATTCACAAACTTCGTGGGGCTAATAGTTTTCATTTCCCGTCTCGTGGAAAACCCTTTCGCCCGCTTAGCCCTATCTCCTCTAGGGTATTTTAGTGATAGGTTCTATAGGAACCGGACGATCCTATTTGTTCAAATACCTAGCGACAAACTCCTATGTTCCTTTCATTACAGTATTTCTGAACAAGTTCCTGGATAACAAGCTTAAAGGTTTTCTTATTGATGATATCGATATTGATGATAGTGACGATATTGATGCTAGTGACGATATTGATGCTAGTGACGCTATTGATGATAGTGACGCTATTGATCGTGACCTTGATACGGAGCTGGAGCTCTAACTATGATGAATGCGTTAACTATGGATATGATGTCGGAAATAGACCGATTTTATATCACCCTTCAATTCGAACTAGCAAAAGCAATGTCTCCTTGCATAATATGGATTCCAAACATTCATGATCTGGATGAATGAGGCGAATTACTTATCCCTCGGTCTATTAGTGAACTATCTCTCCAAGGATTGTGAAAGATGTTCCACTAGAAATATTCTTGTTATTGCTTCGACTCATATTCCCCAAAAAGTGGATCCCACTCTAATAGCCCCGAATAAATTAAATACATGTATTAAGATACGAAGGCTTTTATTCCACAACAACGAAAGCACTTTTTCACTCTTTCATATACTAGGGATTTCACTTGAAAAGAAAATGTTCCATACTAATGGATTCGGGTCCATAACCGTGGGTTCCAATGCACGAGATCTTGTAGCACTTACCAATGAGGCCCTATCGATTAGTATTACACAGAAGAAATCAATTATAGACACTAATACAATTAGATCTGCTCTTCATAGACAAACTTGGGATTTGCGATCCCAGGTAAGATCGGTTCAGGATCATGGGATCCTTTTCATCAGATAGGAAGGGCTGTTGTACAAAATGTACTTCTAAGTAATTGCCCTTAGATCCTATATCTATCTATATGAAGAAGAAATCATGTAACGAAGGGGATTCTTATTTGTACAAATGGTACTTCGAGCTTGGAACGAGCATGAAGAAATTAACGATACTTTTATCTTTTGAGTTGTTCTGCCGGATCGGTCGCTCAAGACCTTTGGTCTCTACCCGGACCCGATGAAAAAAATGGGATCACTTCTTATGGGTTCGTTGAGAATGATTCTGATCTAGTTCATGGCCTATTAGAAGTAGAAGGCGCTCTGGTGGATCCTCACGGACAGAAAAGATTGCGGTCAGTTTGATAATGATCGAGTGACATTGCTTCTTCGGTCCGAGCCGGGGAATCCTTTATATATGATGCAAATGGATCTTGTTCTATCGTTGATCAGAGAAATTCTATGAAAAATACGAATCGGAGTTTGAAGAAGGGAAGGAGAAGGAGTACTGACCCGCAACAGATAGAGGAGGATTTATTCAATCACATAGTTTGGGCTCCTAGGATATGGCGCCCTTGGGGCTTTCTATTTGATTGTATCGAAAGGCCAAATGAATTGGGATTTCCTATTGGGCCGGGTCATTTCCAAGCGGATCATTTATGATGAAAAGGATGAGCTTCAAGAGAATGATTCCGGGTTCTTGCAGAGGGAACCATGCAGTACCAGGCACGAGATAGATCTTCCAAAGAACAAGGCTTTTTCGAATAAGCTATTCATTTGGGATCCTGGATCCACTCTTTTTCCTATTCAAAGATCAGCCCTTTGTCTCTGTGTTTTCACACCGAGAATTTTTGCAGATGAAGAGATGTCAAAGGGCTTTACTTCCCAAACAGATCCTCCTACATCTATATATAAACGCTGGTTTATCAAGAATACGCAAGAAAAGCACTTCGAATTATTGATTCATCGCCAGAGATGGCTTAGAACCAATAGTTCATTATCTAATGGATTTTTCCGTTCTAATACTCCATCCGAGAGTTATCAGTATTTATCAAATCTGTTCCTATCTAACGGAAGGCTATTGGATCAAATGACAAAGACATTGTTGAGAAAAAGATGGCTTTTCCCGGATGAAATGAAAATTGATTCATGTAAGAGGAGAAAGGTTTCCATTACTTAGCCGGAAAGATATGTGGTCATGAAATAGGGATTAATGGAACGGACTGGGTGGTAGAGTTGGAAACACCTGTTTCTTCCATATTTTGGACCTTAGCTCCATGAAACAATATGCTACTGCTGAAACATGGAA
>NW_026291305.1:0-109642 GCF_025698545.1 Gossypium raimondii | reverse complement strand
TCACTTTCTTGTTTTCAAGAAAATCAAGAAACTGAATCTTGGTCCAATTTTGCTGTTTTTAGCGATTTCAAGAATCAAGAAAATTAAGATTTCAAATCTTGAAAATCTTGGTCCAAGAAACCGAATCTTACAGCTAAGGTGCATTGGATCTCAGTTACGAGCATCAACGAACCAATTTCGGGAGAGAACGGATCACAAGCCCAAGTTCTTGAAGACATGATACGCCCACGCCCCGGGCACACTGTTGGACCAGCTCCCTAAGCATTGGTTGCAAACCCATGCAAGCTAAATTAGTTCAATTCCATTTTGTTGAGCTCCGTTTAGCTCGTTTCCAGCTCCAAGAGCTCGAATCAGCTAAAATCTAGCTTAATTCCATTTATGCGATAATATAGTTGGTGAAATAATTATTTGAGTTAGTTAATTTAGTTATATACAGCTCAATTAATTTTCATTGTTTAATTGATCTTAAATCTAGACGAATTTAATTATGCAAGTTAATTGTGTTTCTTACATGTTTTTAAGTCATCTTAATTTCTACAGCTTATAAATATGTTTTATAGCATGTTTTAATGTGTCTTGTCCTAACCGAATTTATTAGGTCTTAATTTAATTAATTGTGTCCTGTTTTAAATATGTGAATTTAAATTGTCCAGATTGTGTTTTAATTATGTTTCAGCTGAATATAAATTAATGTAAGTTCATTTGCTCCTTTTGTAGGTTGGTCGAATGTGGGAGTGCATTCAAAAGATGCATGCACGTTGGATTCAATGTATTTGGCAATACATGCATGGAATGCAATTAAAATAGTGTGCTGATTTTTGAAGTTTCCTATGCAACTATTCGGCAAAAGGAGATGATGTTTCCTACTCCAAAGCTGCCAATTAATTCTTTCACATTGCTGGATACATTTTGGCTGTTCGGTTCATGGTGTTCACACTTCAAAACTCTTCAAAGCTGAGATTTCACACTTCATTTGGCTGCTCAATTTCCTTTTAATTGCTGGTCAATTTTTAGCAAAAGTTGCATCTTAAATGAGCTTATTTATGCTCATTGGCGGAACCTAGCTCATCCATGCACCATCCAAGTTGTCCAAGATTCATTTATCCATCTAGAAGCTGACCATTGGAGCTCACATTCAGCTAAATTTAGCAAGACCATTAGATGAATTCATTTACTTAATTACTAAGGATGTATGTGGCTATTCGGCTAGCTTAGTCTTTGCCTATAAAAAGTTTACTTGTTTATTGTAAAAGGTTACAGAATTTGATCAATTAAACTTAATAGAACTTTTGTTCTTGTGAGGTTACCTACTCTCTTCTTTCGTTCGAGTATTGAAGCGACTTATCTAGCTTGCTAATGGCGTCAATCCGAACTTCATTGAACTTATCATCGAACCGGTGTGGCGTTCAACCATATTATTATACCTTTGGTTCTTACCTCCATATAGGTAACGGGTCAAGGTCCGCTTCTATCCTTCATCAAAATTCACCTTAAGCAATATAAGATTCAGGGCAATACTTTTTAGTATTGAAACATTCTTGAAGCTTGAGTTCAACTTACATTCCATTTTATCTATCAATTTATAAATTATTTCTTTATTAAACTGAACCTATAAAAAAAACATCAATCCAAGCCATCTTTTGAACCCAATTTGCCTGCTTCCGCTTATACATCTCCATAACTCAATTTTCATACGACATCAAAACGAAGACTTCTCATCGACGATCGGGCAACTACGTGAAACGACTCGATTAACCTGATCCGGATCGCATCATTTGGTAGCAGAGCTTGAAAACGAGGAGTGTCGAAGATCGAAGAATTTGAATTAGGTTCGTGAATTGAAAAAAAGAGTTAAAAAAAAGTTGTATTTGTCTTCATTTGTATTCAGCATATTGTATTGGAAAAGTAAAAAAATAGAATTACGAAAATTCAAAAAAAATACGAAGTTATAAAAAAAGTGAAGTGTTGAAAAAAAAATCCAAGTTTATTAATCTTTTGAATTTCGAACAAGTGAGTTCTTCTTCTTCTTATCTACTTCCCCAATGCCACACTTAGCCTTGATTTTATTTCGTTTCAGCCTACCCTACACCATTTCATAAGTCCCTTTGTTACCCATTTTTCAAACCGACCCTCAAGCAGCAAATTAAGTCTACGGAGATGAATTACGAAATTGTGAGACGAGGTTGAGTGGTAAAAGGCAAGAGTGAATTACATCAAAAGAAAAAGCCAAAAATTGAATGTAAACACGAGTGCGAGTGAAAATCATTATTTGCTTTTCGAGAGAATTGGTGAGGATTTTGTGGTGAGGTATCTAATTTTCTGTTATTATTCTTTTAACATTTCTTCTTTTAGTGAATAATCATGTCTCGAGAAGAATTTTTTGAAACAGAATTCCAATATTTGATGCAAGAGATGCATAGAATGGTGAAATCAAAATTTGATAAATTGCATGATCGATTGGATCGAGTGGAGAAAAGATCCCAACGAGGACAACTTAATTCAAGTGAAAGGGCAGAACTGAGAGTGCCAAGAAGACGAACATCCAATGAATATTCGACAAGAGACTCTTATCAAGACTTCTATTCAACAAGGCGTTCGAGACCAAGAGAAGCAAACTTCGAGTTTGAGTCCTTCCGAGATGATAAATGAAAAGGTAGACATGTCTCTACAAGTGCGTCAATTTATTCATCTGTGAAGGTTGGCTTACAAAGAGTCGAACGTGTTTCAAAGTACTCGGCCACGGAAGATCTATCACGAAGAGATGATTGTCTTTTGTATGAAGAAACCTTTTCTTATTCTCAACGAAAGGCTTCTCATTTTGATGATTTCTTCTTTTGTAATGAAATTGAAACAGCATGTAAAAAAACAAAAAGAAATTGAAAAAGAAAATGAACATGAAAGAAAATAAGAAATTGAAAAAGAAAATGAGAGTGAGAGTGAGAAAAAGAAAAAAGAAATTGAGATTGAAAAAGGATGTGAAAAGGAGAAAATCGAAAAAGAAATTGAAGAAAGAAGAGAAAACGAGTTAGAAAAAGAAATGAAAGAAAAAGACGGGCGAGAAAAACTGAGGAATGTTTCCATTAACCAACATGTGAGTTTTCCTCGTGTTGTTTCTCCTCAGGTTTTTAAAGAATCGATTGACAAGTTTCGACTACAATACCTTCCCATGGATAGAAGGTTCACTTTGGTTGAAAAAGGTAATGTTCTCAATGATCCTAGTTCGCCTATTCCAAAAGGTAAGCAAGGTATGAATGTTGAAAATTTTAAAGCACCTCTGCCTTATTCGATTGTTGATGGACACAGTGTTGATGATTTGGTTTTTAGAAAGAATCTGACCTTTGACGTGGTTACTTGTCATTCTTTGATTGATGATGATCCATTTGTTTTGTCTGATGATAAGAAGATTCTTACTTTTGAAAAATATTATTTTCTTAATGGCATTGGTTGTTTATCTTTAACTTGCAATGGAATGCATGTTTTGGATGTGCAACATGAAAGTCCGTATAAATTGTTCATTTTAACTGATCCTGTTGAAAAGGAATGGAAATGTATTGATGAGTATGGCATCGGCAAGGTTTTTGATGAAGAACAAATAAATCAGCACCAACAAAATCTAGAATTGTGTGATCAAAAGTCGACATATCATCTGTTTGGTTGTGTTGATCATGTGAATTATCCAATTTGTGGTGTGAAATTTTCATGTTTTCATAAATATTTCAAATGAAATTTAAAGGGTTTGCTTGTTTGAATTTGAGTATGCTAACACCCTCGTTGTTTAGTTTATGTAAATTGTTGGAGATAAAAAGACTCTTATTGCCATTTGGATCGAGTAGCCAAAATCATGTGTTTAATCCTGGAGTTTGTTATTATGAATTATTCATGAAAGAAAGCAAGCATCGTAAATTTTGTTTGAATGAATGTGTAAACAATCTTTGTTTGTATGATGCTTTATCTTTAAGTTTGAAAATGAGACATGTGAATCTTGTTGGTTTGTTAAGTCAAAATCAAAATTTTGTTTCTGGAGGTTGTTCTCAACTATGGTCTAAAAGATCTGAACATGTTTTGCATGATAATGATTTTGAGTTGCTTAGTGTTCTTTCTATGAAGTCTGTCATGAAATTGCCAAATCAATTTGAAATGGCAAGAGAAAATTTTGACTTTGACCCCGGTGAACATCATTCTATATCGTTGTATAAGGTAATCGAACCATGGAAAGTTGAATTCGAAAACCATAGCTATCAAATGGCTTGTGATTTAGGTTTGTTTCCATTGGAGAAAAAGGTAAGAACGATTTCTATTTTTGACCCCAGTATTGGTTTATTTGTTCAAGTTGTGAATCAAATCTCGGAAACTTCTTTTGTGTTTAATCTTCATCGTGTCACTAATTTGTTTTATTCTTTTATAGGTGACGATGTGAGGTGGTACCCTCCTAAAGAGGGAGGGCATGCGAATGAGCTTCTTTCGATCCAAGCCATTTGTGGCTCTCAGAATATTGAAGATTTTTTTTCAAGCAAATGGCCCGATTTGGGGACAAATCGCTTTAAAGAGGGAGGGGATGATACGACCACGCCCCGGGCACACTTTTGGACCAGCTCCCTAAGCATTGTTTACAAACCCATGCGAGCTGAATTAGTTCAATTCCATTTCGTTGAGCTCTGTTTAGCTCGTTTCCAACTCCAAGAGCTTGAATCAGCTGAAATCTAGCTTAATTCCATTTATGCGATAATATAGTTGCTAAAATAATTATTTGAGTTAGTTAATTTAGTTATATACAGCTCAATTAATTTTCATTGTTTAGTTGATCTTAAATCTGGACAATTTAATTATGCAAGTTTATTGTGTTTCTTACATGTTTTTAAGCCATCTTAATTTCTACAGCTTATAAATATGTTTTATATCATGTTTTAATGTGTCTTGTCCTAACCGAATTAATTAGGTCTTAATTTAATTAATTGTGTCTTGTTTTAAATATGTGAATTTAAATTGTGTAGATTGTGTTTTAGTTATGTTTCAGCTGAATATAAATTAATGATATGAGCTTGCCCATGAAGATAGGTGCCGAATCCATGGAGTTTCCTTTGGGGCCAATTACTCGAGCACGTGCCAAGAAGTTCCAAGATGCCGTAGCAAGTTATATTGCTCGATTGTGGAGTGATGGGTTGATTGCACATAAAACGGCCAGGTCAACTAGTTTGATTTGCACCTTCCTACAAGCTGATTTTAGCTCATGTCAGCTCAATTCAGCTCAATTCGGCACTTAAATAGTTCAAGGAGCTGATTATATTCATTTTGAATAAATTTAAATTAGTTGTGCTAGTTTAGAATCAGCTCACATCATTTAATTAAATAAATGTGTCTTAATCTGGACATTTTAATTCAGCTTATTAAATGTGTTTTATTTTAGTACATGCCATTAATATGTCCATATTAAGTCATAAATTAAATATGTTTAGTTTAATTACAAATTTTTAATGTGTCTTAATTAAGACAAATTTATTAGTGGCTGCTAATTAATTTGTCTTAGCCGAATTAATGTGCAGAATTTTTAATGTGTCTAGCTGCTGATTTCATGAGTATTAAACATGTCTTAACCCCATTTATTTGATGTATTTTTCAGATGAATCAGCTAGCTTAATGGCAAAGGAAGCTAATAAAGAAGGAGCATGTATTTGGGCATATGCATGGATGGCATTTAAAGTGTAGTCGCCTTGTGTTTCAAATGACTTTTAAATGCAGACTCAATGGACTTCAAGTCTTGTTTTGAGCTTCTCCAAGGGTCAATTTCGTGGGGAGCAATGGCCAAAGAGTGCTTCATAAATTCCAGCAGCCAATTCACTTGATGGCTACTCATATTCGGCCAAAGAAGCATTATTTTTCAAGCTGACCATTTCTCTTCTCAAAAACAGCAATTAAGCTCTTTTAAAGCATTAGTTGAATGTGAATTTTCACCATTAAAAGGGCCAGCCGAATCATCTTTTCTAGAAGGATAATTTTCAGATTTTGTTCATGAATGTATCTAGGAAAATTCTAGGAAGTTTCCTAAAGAAACTTAAGGCATAAGAATCTAATTTCATAGGCTATTCGGCTGCCTTAGTCCATCCTATAAATAGGCCATGTAATTCACATTTTGAGGTTAATGAACAATTTTATAGCTTTGCTAAATTGTGAGGTTATTTTCAAATCTCGATATTCTCCAAAGACTAGTGAGACTTATCAAGCATCTTTGTGGCGTCAAACTTGTCTTTGTTTCTACCCGAACTTATCACTTTAATCCCAAAAGTGTGGCTTTCAAATTCATACTAAGGTTCCTATCATCTTTGATAGTGGGTCGAAGTTTCTATCCTTTTAACAAACCTTCCATCAACACCTTACCAACCTAAGCATTCTCATAAGTTACGGGTTAACACATTACAATTGTGTTAGTTCCACTTTGAATCCTTAGCCAAATTGCATCCATTGAAATTTGAATTCATTTCCTCAACCAACAAACTCTTTTAAGCCTAAATAATCCTTTCTTTTAAGCCTACTTTGTAAAGCTTTTGATTTACTCCTAATTCACGATCGGGTAATTTTTACAACTCAATTAATTAACGAGGCGAGGGCATATCAAGTTGGTATCAGAGCTTGCTAAATTAGAGTAAGAATCATTGTAATCGGTATTACGAGATTGTAAAAAAATTGAAAAAAATTCGAAAAAAAAAATTTGTGTTCAAAACTTTCTGTTGTATTCAGCAAAGTGTAAAAGAAAAAGAAAAAAAATTGAAATTAAAAAAAAAGTTCGCAGTTGGATTGTAAAAGCATTGTTTGCTGCCCAAAAGACCATATCTATATAGCCACACTAATCCCTTCTATTTTCTTTGTTTGTTAGCCTACCCGATCCTAAAATATTTCCCTACCAAGCCACATCTATTTTGTAAACCGACCTCAAACAATTTTGATTTGTTAACTTAGTTTGCGAAGAATTTCGAGAGGCGAAAACCGAGTGGTAAGAGGCAAGAGAGATTGGTGAGATTATCCGAGGGAAGTAAAAGCCGAAGTGAGTGATAATTTTTTTTTGTGAGTGATTGGTGAGTTCTTGTTGAGAGTTTAAAAAAAATAATTAAAATGTCACGAAGCCCGGAAAGGAATCCAAATGAGGGAGGTGGATTTCGTCCTATAAGAAACGTTGGAGGTAGAGTACCGGATCTCACTTTACAAGCCATTATGCGAGAAATAGAGCGATTGTTTGATCGCAAGGTAGAACCAATCGAAGACCGCTTATATCGAGTTGAACTCCGAGATCAACGCGAAGTGACTCCGGAAGCTACAAGGCAAGAACGAGAGCGGCCAATTGACAACTTTGATGAGGTAGGTCATTCCGAAAATGATCATTTGTCTGATCGAAACCGCCCACAACGAGTCCAACGAAATCAGGTCCCAAGAAATCGAGATCGTCCCGATGACAATCTCAAAAATATCAAGATGTCTATTCCACCGTTTCAAGGAAAGAATGATCCCGAATCTTACTTGGAGTGGGAAAAGAAAATGGAACTCATCTTCGAGTGCCATAACTATTCGAAAAATAAGAAGGTAAAGCTCGCCGCCATTGAATTCTCGGACTATGCGATCGTGTGGTGGGATCAATTGGTGACTAGCTGAAGGAGGAATGGGGAGAGGCCTATCTCTACATGGGCTGAAATGAAGGCTATTATGCACAAACGATTTGTCCCTTCCTATTACCATCGGGAGTTATACCAACGATTGCAAAATCTCACGCAAGGCAACCGAAGCGTCGAGGACTACTATAAAGAAATGGAAATTGCTATAATAAGAGCTCGTTGATCGCCGCACCCTACTGTAGCAATGAAAAAATTAAAATCGGTGACCCTAACCATGGATCCATGTGTGAGGAACGAATCGGGTGATCAAGGTTACGAATTTACCTAATGTTTATTCGAGTAGACAAGAACACCTCAATAACAAGTAGTCGATCTGTTGTCGAACCAAAATCGCAATCTATCGTGATCCGGCCTCTCGTAATCCACCCAGTTGACTACGAACGGAAGGAATCCCCAAAACAATTTTGAGAGTTATTTTTCTTATGCGGCTGCTAGACTCAAACAAAGAAAAACGTGGTTCTTTATATCCTTTTGTTTTTTAGGGTTTTAAGAATTAAATAAATATGATAATATTTTAAACTGAAAATTATAATTACATTAATTATAATATAAGTTCGGTAAACCATATATTTATTTGAATTCTTATGCTAACCAAATTCATGTCCTCACTATATGTACAACAACCTTGTACATAATGTGTTGAAATTTGATTACCGAATTAAATTAATTCTATAATTAATTTAATTCAAGCGACCAAAACAATACCAACTATGGTATATTCCATTCATTTCAACTATAGGGTGTGACCTATAGGTTCTTGTAACGTTAGCGATAACACTAGAACGATTCTAATGCTACGAACAATGAGTGGCATCTAGCAATGCATCATTGCTACCTAAGTCACAAGAGATCATGATTCGACATAACCTTTTTATGATTAACCTTTTATGCAATAATCCTTAAGTCCTTTATCTCTGGATTGGTACTAGTCATGGAATAGTCACACTTGCATTGTCCATTTCATGTTCCTTGATCTCTTAAGCAGACTACGATATACAAATAAGTATGACATCTAATATCAACTTATTTGAGCATGGCCATGCATTTCTAGTCTTACTTAACCAAGTGGCCTAAGATATTACTCCCATTATGTAGGAGGGACTTATCCTATATCGACCAACCATATCCTCTACATAGATTGTGGTATATCCAACATCGCCTTTATAGAACAACCGATTCTGATTACGCTTTGATCGTATCAAAATATACAACTCACGATGTTGGGATTATGATGATCTCAAGTCCGAGGATCATATAAATATTAATCATTATGAGTAATGTCGTGACAATTACATAATAATCCAAGAAACATACTCATAACGGGTCATCCAATATGTTGTTCTCTAACACACATATTCATGTAATGATTCGACATTCCATATCAATGACAACTTTTATCATCAATCAACTACACGTTAGTCTTAATGCATTATCGTTGTCCTATCCAACAATAATACTTGGCTAAGGAACTTTTAAGAATAATCATATTATTCTCAGGACATTATTATAAAACAATTTATTTATATAGACAGAAAAGAAACTGAAATAATAATGGTAACGCCTTATATTAACAAACATGATAAATCAAGTATGTTATTACAACCATCTCATGATTGATCTTTGGGCATACTCTAACAATCTCCCACTAGCACTAAGACCAATCACTTATATATCTAATACCAAGTGACTTAGTGTGACGATCATGCTTCTGCTGTGTCAGAGGCTTGGTCAAGGGATCAACAATTTTATCATCTGTAGGTACTCTGCATATCTCTACATCCCCTCGATCGATAATCTCTCGAATAAGATGGTAGCGCCTAAGTATATGTTTGGATCGCTGGTGAGATCTAGGTTCTTTAGCTTGTGCAATGGCTCCATTGTTATCACATCGGAGTTCTATAGCATCTGATATGCTAGGCATAACTCCTAGTTCAGTAATGAACTTTTTGATCCAAACCGCTTCTTTTCTTTGCCTCACCGGTCGCAATATACTTGACCTCTGTTGTAGAATCGACTCTCGTACTTTGCTTTGAACTCTTCCACTCACAATACCACCATTAAGGCAAAACACAAAACCTGATTGTGATCGAGAATCGTCCTTATCGGTTTGGAAGCTAGCATCAGTGTAACCTTTTACACTTAATTCCTCCTCACCTCCATATAGTAGGAAAACATCCTTAGTTCTTCTCAAGTACTTAAGGATATTCTTGACTGTGGTCCAGTGACCTTCACCGGGATCTACTTGGTATCTGCTCGTCATGCTTAAGGCATATGAGACATCTAGACGGGTACATAACATGGCATACATGATAGATCCAATAGCGGAAGCATATGGAATTTTACTTATTCATTCTCTCTCCTGTGGAGTTGAAGAACACATTTCCTTCGAGAGTAAAATACCATGTCTCATAGGTAGGAATCCTCTCTTAGATTCTTCCATACTGAACATTTTCAGTACTTTGCCTATGTATGTACTTTGGCTTAGACCTAGTAGTCGTCTTGATCTATCTCTATAGATCTTTACTCCTAATATGTAAGTTGCTTCGCCTAAGTCCTTCATAGAAAAACAACTTCCTAACCAAGTCTTAATAGACTGCAAGGTAGGTATGTCATTTCCTATGATAAGTATGTCATCCACATACAGTACCAAGAATGTTATAGTGCTCCCACTAACTTTCTTGTAAACACATGGCTCATCTTCATTTTTGATAAAACCAAACTCTTTGATTGCATCATTAAAACGAAGATTCCAACTTCGAGAAGCTTGCTTTAATCCATAAATGGATCTTTGTAGCTTACATATCTTTCCAAAGATCCTTTGGATTGACAAAACCTTCAGTTGTGTCATGTACACATCCTCTTCAAGTTTCCCGTTAAGGAAAGCTGTTTTGACGTCCATCTGCCAGATTTCATAGTCATGAAATGCAGCTATAGCTAGCAAGATCCTGATGGATTTAAACATAGCTACAGGAGAAAAGGTTTCGTCATAGTCAACACCATGAACTTGGCGAAAACCTTTAGCGACTAATCTCCTTTGTATGTTTGTACATTACCATCCATGTCGGTTTTCTTTTTGAAAACCCACTTGCACCCTATGGGCTTAACCCCTTCGGGTGGGTCAACGAAAGTCCATACTTGGTTTTCATACATGGAATCCATCTCAGATCTCATGGCTTCAAGCCATTTCTCAGAGTCTAGGCTCGTCACCGCTTCTTGATAAGTCCTAGGCTCATCTTGATATATCAGTAGAACGTCACCATGCGCTGTAACGAGAAATCCATATCTCTCAGGTGCTTGGCGTTCCCTTAAAGATCTACGCAGTGGTTGTGTTTCTACAGCAATTACTTGTTCCTCAACCCCTTGTGGAACTTGCTGTTGTTCTATCTCTGGTTCAGTGGTATTTTGCGATTCTCGAACTTCATCAAGTTCAATCTTTTTCCCACTTCCTTTTCTAGAAACAAATTCTCTCTCTAGGAAGACACCAGTCCGAGCAACAAGTACTTTTTTCTCAGTGGTATTAAAGAAATAATATCCTTTGGTTTCTTTTGGATACCCCACAAAAATACATTTTTCAGATTTGGGTTCAAGCTTAGTAGACGTCTGACGTTTAACATAAGCTTCGCAACCCCAAATTTTAATAAAAGACATACTGGGACGTTTCCCAGTCCATATCTCATATGGTGTCTTTTGAACCGATTTAGATGGAACACGATTTAGTGTGAAAGTAGCTGTCTCAAGTGCATGTCCCCAAAAGGAAGTCGGCAGATCAGCATGACTCATCATGGATCGAACCATGTCTAACAAAGTTCGATTTCTTCTTTCAGAAACTCCATTCCATTGAGGAGTACCAGGAGGAGTAAGTTGTGAGACAATCCCACATTGCTTCAAAAGATCATCAAACTCTAAGCTCATATACTCCCCACCTCGATCAGATCGAAGTGTCTTGATAGTTTTTCCTAGTTGATTTTGTACTTCATTTTTGAATTCCTTGAACTTTTCAAGGGATTCAGACTTATGACGCATGAGATAGACATACCCATATCTACTGAAATCATCAGTGAAAGTGATGAAGTAATGAAATCCTCCTCTAGCCTGTATATTTATTGGCCCACATGCATCAGAATGTATTAGGCCCAATAAATCACTAGCTCGTTCACTTTTACCAGTGAAAGGAGACTTAGTCATTTTTCCGAATAAGCAATATTCACATACTTCAAATTGTTCAAAAACAAACGAATCCAAGAAACCATCTTTATGGAGCTTGGATATGTGTTCCTCACATATGTGGCCCAAATGACAATGCCATAGATAAGTTTGATTTGAGTCATTTATTTTTGATCTTTTAGTATTTATGTAGTAGATGGGATTCATTTGATCTAAAACATAGAGGCCATTATTCAATTGTGCCGAACCATAGAAAACATTATTGAGATAAAAGGAACAACAATTATTCTTAATAATTATCTCAAAACCAACTTTGTCTAAACAAGAAATTGAAATAGTTTTTAGTCAAACTGGGCACATAATAACAATCCTCTAAACATAAAGCAAGTCCACTAGGCAAAGATAAATTATATGTTCCCACATTAATGCAAAGAACTTTTGCTCCATTTCCAACTCGTAGGTCCACATCTCCTCTAGCCAAAGTCCTACTCCTTTGCGGTCCACATGTAGAGTACAAATGTGAGAACTACAACCAAGATCTAATACCCATGAAGTAGTAGTTGATAAATTAATATCAATAACATAAATACAAGCGACGTTCGCTTATTTTGGCCTTCTTGACTTCCTCAAGATAGATAGGGCGATTCGCTTCAATGTCCAATCACACCACAATGAAAACAGTTTCCTTCCTTAGCCACCCCTCCTTTAGGTTTCAATGCAGCCGTAACTTTTCCAGGCTTGGGCCTACCTTTGCCCTTGGGCTTTGTCTGAACTTTGGCCTTTCCCTTGCCCTTATTATTACGGACCATCAGTATAGGCTTGGGTCCAACCTTTTTCATGTTGCCTTCAGCTGTTCGTAACATACTGAGCAACTGTGGCAGAGTCTTATCAATTTCATTCAAATTGAAATTGAGGACAAATTGACTGTAGCTATCTGGAAACGATTGCAGAATAACATCAGTGGCCAACTCTTGGCTCAATGGAAACCCAAGCTTAGACAGGCTTTCAATATAGCCAATCATCTTAAGGACATGAGGTCCTATTGGGCTTCCTTCAGCTAGCTTACATTGGAATAGGGCCTTAGAGATATCGAACCTCTCTTGCCGTGCTTGCCCTTGATAAAGTTCTTTTAGGTGCTCAATCATTTCATAAGCAACCATGTACTCATGTTGCTTCTGAAGCTCAGGATTCATAGTGGCAAGCATAAGACATCCAACGTCTACCATGTCATCGAGATGCTTCCTATAAGCGTCTCTATCAGCCCTCGAGGCATTAGTGGGTGGCTCGTTAGGAACTGGTTGTTCAATGACATATAATTTCCGTTCTTGTTTGAGGACAATCCTCAAGTTACGGAACCAGTCAAGAAAATTTAATCCATTCAACTTGTCCTTCTCAAGGACCGATCGCAATGATAGTGTATTTGTGTTTGCAGTCATAATATATCTACAACAATGAAATTATGCGTGTGAAAATTTATCAAATTTATGTTAATCATTAAAAGGACTTAATTAAATGATGTTCCCACTATTTTACTACAAAACTAATACCCTCATACGTTAGTTTCGGAAAGGCTTTCTCGAAAAGCATTTCAAGTGGGTTAAGGATCCATATTTCACCTCCTCTTAAGTCAGCTTTGGCTTTACTCTCAAGATTATGGTTATATAGGTAAGCAACACTTGCTAATTACATCATATGTAACTCCTAAAGTTTGGTGAACAACTCTTGTTCTAATCATCTTATGATTTATCCAAATTACTTGCCTCTAGGTTTCTAATCCTATTAGAATAACCTAGTCAAGTCATTAACCAATTTTAACCTGCGAATATCACTTGTTTATTCTTCGCGTTTAACCAAGATAAATACTAGTACGAACCACATACCCTATTCAAGTAAAACCTCACGATTTGATAACTTTTACCAACATAATCGTGTTTTCGGGATTTTAATCCCTGAGGTTTCATGCCGGAACAACCCTTGTTCCACTAACCAGTTAACTTTTACTGGAAACTGTCAACACCACCATCGCACCATTATAGATCTGTTAACACTTAACTGTAATAACATAAAACCAAATAGGCCATAACATCATGATTAACATTTAATCCATTGTCAAAAGGAACGATTATCAGGTTACTATTAAACGATTTAAACAGTCGAAATTTACTAAAATTAAAGCATGCATCTCATACAATTGCATCACCCAAGTATTTAAACCCGAGTCCAGATCACACAAGTGGCTCGACACCATCGTTGGATCGCCGGCACCCTACTGTAGCAAAAAAAATTAAAATCGGCGACCCTAACCATGGATCCATGTGTGAGGAACGAATCGGGTGATCAAGGTTACGAATTTACCTAATGTTTATTTAGAGTAGACAAGAACACCTCAACAACAAGTAGTCGATCTCTTGTCGAACCAAAACCGCAATCTATCGTGATCCGGTCTCACGTAATCCACCCAGTTGACTACTGAACGGAAGGAATCCCAAAACAATTTTGAGAGTTATTTTTCTTATGCAAATTGCTAGACTCAAACAAAGAAAAACATGATTATTTATATCCTTTTGTTTTTAGGGTTTTAAGAATTAAATAAATATGATAATATTTTAAACTGAAAATTATAATTACATTAATTATAATATAAGTTCAAGAAACCATATATTTATTTGAATTCTTATGCTAACCAAATTCATGTCCTCACTATACGCATAACAACCTTGTACATAATGTGTTGAAATTTGATTACCGAATTAAATTAATTCTATAATTAATTTAATTCAAGCGACTAAAAACAATACCAACTATGGTATATTCCGTTCATTTCAACTATAGGGTGTGACCAGAGGTTCTTGTAACGTTAGCGAAACACTAGAACGATTCTAATGCTACGAACAATGAGTGGCATCTAGCAATGCATCATTGCTACCTAAGTCACAAGAGATCATGATTCGACATAACCCTTTTATGATTAACCTTTATGCAATAATCCTTAAGTCCTTTATCTCGGATTGGACACAAGTCATGGAATAGTCACACTTGCATTGTCCATTCCATGTTCCTTGATCTCTTAAGCGATTACGATATACAAATAAGTATGACATCTAATATCAACTTATTTGAGCATGGCCATGCATTTCTAGTCTTACTTAATCAAGTGGCCTAAGATATTACTCCCATTATGTAGGAGGGACTTATCCTATATCGACCAACCATATCCCTCTACATAGATTGTGGTATATCCAACATCGCCTTTATAGAACAACCGATTCGTGTACGTTGATCGTATCAAAATATACAACTCACGATGTTGGGATTATGATGATCTCAAGTCCGAGGATCATATAAATATTAATCATTATGAGTAATGTCGTGACAATTACATAATAATCCAAGAAACATACTCATTATGGGTCACCCAATATGTTGTTCTCTAACACACATATTCATGTAATGATTCGACATTCCATATCAATGACAACTCTTTATCATCAATCAACTACACGTTAGTCTTAATGCATTATCGTTGTCCTATCCAACAATAATACTTGACTAAGGAACTTTTAAGATTAATCATATTATTCTCAGGACATTATTATAAAACAGTTTATTTATATACACAGAAAAGAAACTGAAATAATAATGGTAACGCCTTATATTAATAAACATGATAAATCAAGTATGTTATTACAACCATCTCATGATTGAT
Source organism: Gossypium raimondii (assembly GCF_025698545.1). Lineage (NCBI taxonomy): Eukaryota > Viridiplantae > Streptophyta > Magnoliopsida > Malvales > Malvaceae > Gossypium > Gossypium raimondii. The sequence continues at coordinate 94,114 of NW_026291305.1, read as the reverse complement.
CTTTGGGCATACTCTAACAGAGCCAACGTGGAGGAGGATCGTGAAGCAACAATGGCGAGGTTTCTAGCCAGCCTAAATCGAGATATTGCCAATATCGTCGAGCTTCAACACTACGTTGAAGTTATGGACATGGTGTATATGGCGATAAAAGTTGAAAAACAATTGAAATGAAAAGGACCCACCCGGACATACCCGACGGCTTCTACCAACAAATGGGCTCAATGGACTAGCAAAGCTCCTAATCGGCCTAAGGAGCCTTTTGTTGCTGCTAAATCCAATCAAGCAAGTGGCGAAGCTAGCAAAAATAAAAATGAGGCTGTTTCAAGTCATTCTCGCGATATCAAGTGTTTCAAGTGTCAAGGAAGAGGCCACATTGCGAGTCAATGTCCTAATCGACGAGTGATGGTGGTTCATTCAAATGGCGAGATTGAGTCAGAAGATGAACAAGAGGAGGAGCCTAAAATTCCCATGGAGGAAGGCGAAGAGCTCGAGCTACCCATTGAAGGAGAATTACTCGTTGTCAAAAGGAGTTTTAATATCTAAGTAGCCGAGGAAAAGCAACAACGAGATAACATATTTCACACTCGTTGCCATCTTCAAGGCAAGGTGTGTAGTTTGATTATTGACGGAGGGAGTTGCACCAATGTCGCGAGTTCGATGCTTGTTGAAAAACTTGGTTTAGCCACCACAAAGCATCCAACTCCTTACAAGTTACAATGGCTAAATGACGGAGGTCAACTCAAGGTGACGAAGAAAGCAAAAGTGGCGTTTTCCATAGGCAAGTACCAAGACGAGGTGATTTGTGATGTCGTACCTATGCACGCGGGACATTTGCTATTGGGGTGTCCTTGGCAATTTGACCGGCGAGTAGTCCACGACGGCTATACAAACCGATATTCATTCAAGCACCTTGGAAGGAATGTTACATTAGCTCCTCTCACACCGAAGCAAGTGCATGAAGACCAACTCAAAATGAAGCAATCTATCGAGCGAGAAAAAGAAAAAGAGAGAAACAAAAAGAGTGAAAAGAAAAAGAATGAAAAGAATGATGAAAGTGAGATAAAAACAAGAGTGATAAAAGAAAAAGAAAAAGAAAAAGGAAAAGAATGTGAAATTGGAAAAACAAGTTTTTTGGCCAGAAAAAGAGAGATTCGGAAATTATTGTTGGCGAGGCAACCCATCTTTGTACTTATGTACAAAGAATGTTTATTGGAAACTAACGAACTTGAAGATACTTTACCTACTCCTATCATTTCTTTGTTGCAGGAATTTGGAGATGTTTTTCCCGAAGAAGTGCCAAATGGCCTACCTCCCATTCTAGGAATCGAGCACCAAATCGACTTTGTGCCCGGTGCTGCAATTCCAAATAGGCCAGCATATAGAAGTAATCCTGAGGAAACGAAGGAATTGGAAAAGCAAGTAGCCGAATTAATGGAGAAGGGCTACAATCGTGAAAGCTTAAGTCCGTGTGCGGTTCCGGTATTGTTGGTTCCTAAAAAGGATGGAACATAGCGAATGTGCGTTGACTACCGCGCTATCAACAAAATCACAATAAAATATCGCCATCCTATTCCCCGCCTCGACGACATGCTTGATGAACTTAGTGGAGCCCAATTGTTTTCGAAGATCAATTTAAAAAGTGGGTATCATCAAATCAGAATGCGGGAGGGAGACGAATGGAAAACTGCGTTCAAAACGAAGTATGGTTTGTTGAATGGTTGGTAATGCCATTCGGACTTACCAACGCTCCTAGTACTTTTATGCGTCTCATGAATTATGTTTTACGTTCGTTCATTAGGAAATTTTGTGTTGTGTATTTTGATGATATTTTAGTACATAGCAAAAGTTTGGAAGATCATATTCAACACCTACATGCGGTGCTTGAAGTGTTGCGAAAAGAGGTACATTATGCCAATTTAAAGAAATTTTCTTTTTGCACTAATGAAGTTGTTTTCCTAGGTTTCGTTGTGAGTGCTCATGGTTTAGAAGTTGACCAAGAAAAGGTCAAAGCGATCAACGAATGGCCGCGTCCAACTAACATCAGCCAAGTAAGGAGTTTTCACGGGTTGGCAAGTTTCTACCGAAGGTTTGTACCTAATTTTAGTTCTGTAGCTACCCCCTTGACAGGTATAATTAAGAAAAACTCTCATTTTGTGTGGACTGATGAACAAGAGAATTCTTTTAATAAACTTAAAGAATGTCTAACTAATGCACCATTGTTGTCTTTACCTGACTTTAACAAGACATTCGAGATAGAGTGTGATGCTTCAGGTATCGGCATTGGCGCTACTTTGATGCAAGATGGACGACCTATTGCGTACTTTAGTGAAAATCTCAATAGAGCTTCACTGAATTATCCAACGTATGATAAGGAATTATATGCATTGATTCGAGCTCTCGAAACGTGGCAACATGGCTGAAGGAATTTGTAATTCATTTGGATCATGAGGCCCTAAAACATCTTAAAAGACAAACGAAGCTCAATAAACGTCATGCCAAGTGGGTGGAGTATTTGGAGTCGTTTTCGTACGTGATCAAGTATAAAAAGGGTAAGGAAAATGTTGTAGCCGATGATGCCCTATCACGAAGGTACGCACTTGTCAATTTAATGGATTCTAAACTGCTTGGTTTTGAGTTTATAAAAGATCTTTATATGTCTGATATTGACTTTGGTGAAATTTATAAGAATTGTTCGCATGGTGCGCACGAAAAATATTTTCAACATGAAGGCTACCTTTTTCGTGAGGGAAAACTTTGCGTGCCTCAAGGATCAGTGCAAAACATCCTTGTAGAAGAAGCTCATAGCGGTGGACTTATGGGCCACTTTGGAATTGCTAAAACTCTAGCAATATTGCATGAACATTTCTATTGGCCCAAAATGAAACGCGATGTACTAAGGAAATCTGATCGTTGCATCACTTGTAAGAAGGCAAAGTCACGAATCAAACCGCATGGTTGATACGCCCCGTTGCCTGTTCCCGATGCTCCGTGGGTAGACATTTCAATGGACTTCATTCTAGGCCTTCCAAGAACCAAAAGAGGAAGAGATTCAATATTTGTTGTAGTAGATCATTTTTCAAAAATGACCCATTTCATACCTTGTAATAAAACTGATGATGCTACTAACGTTGCCAATTTATTTTTCAAGAAAGTTGTTAGGTTGCATGGAATCCCTCGAACCATTGTGTCCGACCGTGACACAAAGTTTCTAAGTCAGTTTTGGAGGACATTTTAGGGGAAATTGGGCACCAAACTTCTATTTTCGACGACATGCCACCGTCAAACGGATGGCCAAGCCGAAGTAGTAAACCGTGTGCTATCGACTTTGCTTCGAGCTATTTTGCGAAAGAATTTGAAAATGTGGGAAGATTGCTTACCTCATGTGGAGTTCGCATACAATCGAACCGTTCGTTCCGCTACGAAATTTTCTCCTTTTGAGGTAGTATATGGCTTTAACCCCATTACCCCTCTTGATTTGGTTCCTATGCCTACTAATGAGTTAGTGCATGTAGATGGTAAAAGAAAGGCCGATTTTTTCAAACAATTGCACAAAAAGGTCAAAGATAATATCGAGAGGAGGACTGAACAATATGTTCGAACTGCTAATAAGGGACGCAAACGAGTTGTATTCGAACCCGGTGACTGGGTTTGGATCCACATGCGCAGGGAGCGATTTCCCGAACAAAGAAAATCCAAATTGCAGTCAAGGGGTGATGGTCCATTTCAAGTGTTGGAATAGATTAGCGATAACGTTTACAAGATTGAACTACCAGGTGAGTGATACGAACTCGTCTCGTGATGTTTTGAGTCGTATGTGTCGCCCAATCGTGAATTGAGTAAGGATGGATTCGTTTCGGTTTTAAAATGAAACAAAATAGAGATAATGGCTTCAAACAAAGGTAATAAACAAAATAAAGAGGAAAAAATAACAAATTAATTGGCTAAGACCGAAAATGAACTAACAATAACGAATTGTTGACCCGAATCTCAAAATGGTCTTTAGGTGTTTTTCGATTAAAGGAAACAGGAAAGGAACCTTGACCCACTATCAACTATGATAGGAACCAAAGGTTTATTGAACGCCACACCAAAGGTGATAAGTTCAGCAACAAAGAAAAGATGGACGCCACAAGCTATGCTTGATAAGTCAAATTAATTCCGAAAGAACAAAGAGAATTGGATAGCTCACAATTCAAATATTTCATCTATATTCAGCAAAAAGTTCTCTCCTCTATGGCTGATTACATCTATTTATAATGTTAAAACAAGGTAACCAAATGGTCAAAAACATCCACTTAATGTACCATAAAAACTGATGTCTTTTCTTATTCTTTGAACCAAATAGCTCCTTCCATAAAATCACTTTAATTCAGCTGATTTGAATGTCTTTAATGGCTTAGAAAATGACTCTTGAGTTGTCCTTGGCTAGTTGAATAGACACCATCTCTTAACCAGCTCCTTAATGACATTTAAAGGCTTGATTAAGTTCTCTTGAAAACTCCAAAACAATTGGAAGTGGAATAGTTCTTTGCCGAATTTTAAAGGGCATAAAATGCTCTTTAAAACAAATCCTTTAATGATTTTTAAGCTCCTTTATAACAACCCCTTTAATTGTAACTCAAAAGAACTTGAACGACCACTTAATTAAATGTGTAATGACCTTGATTTGTAACCACTATAAGCTAAAAGTCACCGCAATAAACACATTAAAATGAGTTTATTAAACAAATAAAACACTTATTAATCATAACAAACATTAAACTTACTTAAATAAATGAACTAAAACTTATATGCAATAATTATTCCAACAACTAGTTTAATTAAAGAAGCATAATTACCTTTTCCTTTTTTGAGCCTAAATACCCTTTCCTTTTAAACTTATTTTGAAAGCCTTCAACTTACTCCTTATTCACGATCGGGCAACTCCTACGACTCAATTCATCAAACGAGGCGAGTGCGTATCATTTGGTATCAGAGCTGGTTGAATTAGAGTAAGAATTGTTGTACCAGTATTACGAGTTTGTAAAAAAAATTCGAAAAAAAATTCGACAAAAAAATTTATTTTGTGTTCAAACTTTCTATTATATTCAGCTTAGTGTATAAAAAAAAGAAAAAAATTCGGAATTAAAAAAAAAATAAAAGAAAAGTTTAGAGTTGGATTGTAAAAGCATTGTTTGCTGCCCGAAGGACAACATCTATACAGCCACACTTATCCTTTCCATCTTCCTTGTTTGTTAGCCTACCCGATCCCAACAATATTTCCCCACCAAGCCACATCTAATTTGTACGCCGACCCCAAACGATTTTGATTTGTCAACTTAGTTTGTGGAGAATTTCTAGAGGCGAAAATTGAGTGGTAAAAGGCAAGAGAGATTTGTGAGACTATCTGAGGGAACTAAAAGCCGAAGTGAGTGATAATTCTTTGTGAGTGATTGGTGAGATTTTTTTTTCTGTTGTGAAATTTAAAAGAAGTTTCAAAAATTTCACGAAGTCCGAAAAGGAATCCAAATGAGGAAGGTAGATTTCGTCCCATAAGAAACGTTGGTGGTGGAGTGCCGGATCTCAATTTACAAGCCATCATGCGAGAAATGGAGAGATTGTTTGATCGCAAGCTTGAACCAATCGAAGACCACCTATATCGAGTTGAAACTCAAGGGCAACGTGAAGCAACTCCGGAAGCTGCAAGACAAGAACGAGAGCGGCCAATTAACAACTTAGATGAGGTTGGTGAATCCAAAAGTGATCCTCGAAAGTGATCCCTTGTCTAATCGAAGCAACCCTCATCGAGTCCAACAAAATCGGGTCCCAAAAAATCGAGATCGTCCCGATGACAATCTCAAAAATATCAAGATGTCTATTTCGCCGTTTCAAGAAAGGAATGATCCTGAATCATACTTGGAGTGGGAAAAGAAAATGGAACTAGTCTTCGAGTGCCATAACTATTTGGAAAATAAAAAGGTCAAGCTCGCCGCCTGATACGACCCCGGTCTCGGTGATGAATCTGAGTCGTTGTTGTGCCCGATCATGAATTGGAGTAATACTAAGGTTTGTCGAAAATAGGTTAAGAAATAAAAGATAAAGGCTCAATTTGGTTCAAAGAGGTTATGGAATGAATGGAAATTGTTAGGTGAACGTAAAACCAAGTATTCAAGTTTATCTAACACAATATAAGTGTGTTATCCCGAAACTTATACGAATGCTTAGGTTGAGATGGTAATGGTTAGGAAGGTAGGTAATAGAAACGCAACCTCGACCCACTATCAATATTGATAGGAACCTCGGTATAACTTGAACGCCACACTTTGGGTGCAAAGTGATAAGTTCGAAATACAAAAACGGGTTGACGCCACAAGGGTTACTTGATAAGTCTAACCAGTCCTTGAAGAACAATGAGAGTTGAACACGAACTCACAAAGTAAACAAATTTCATATAAGTTTTAAAAATATATTGTCTAACCCCAAAACAATTACAAAGTAAACTATTTATAGCTAAATTCCTAAGGTAGCCGAATGGACACTTGAGCAGCTAAAAAGTCAGCTTATTTTCAAAACAAATGAATTGAAAATTTCATGTAGCTTCCTAGAACGTCCCTTGAAGGTGATGGTTGAGCTGAAATGGTTGAATAGAATTGTTTAGATTGGCCTAAATTCGTCCAACTTGTGTGAAAGCCCTTATGGTTGCTTGGGGAACTCAAAGGCCAACTTGGGGAAAAGAATGGAATGGGCGGCACTTTAAAAGTATTGGAAAACCCGAGGAAGGCATTTACAGTAGCTCAATTAACTCATTTTAATGTCCATTTATCTCCACGAAAATGGCTCTTAGGAAATAAGAAACAGCAGCCCTTGATAAGTCCATTGCCGTGCACGAAGAGCCTTGAACTGAAAAAGGCATGCCAGGTTCGGCCAAGGGAGTGTACAAAGCCACTAGTGGCGTCTTCCAAGGAGCTTTGAAGAGTGAAACGGCAGCCCCTTTGAAGTTCACGAAAAGAACATATGGGAAAAAGAAATCAGCAGCTTATGCTCAGTAAATGGTCGAATCTTGCATGCCCAACAGCACCTTAAATGCATGTCTATGCTTTACATTAAATTCGGCCAACACCTCCTTTATTGCTGCTGTTGAACATCACCATAAATGCATGTTTCCTTGGCCATTAAGTTAGCCAAATTCAATGACCTGCAGACACAAAATAAATTCGGTCAAATAATGCATGCACATTAATTTCTGCAATTTCTTTTGAACATAATTAATCTCATGCTTGAACCAAGACAAATTAATTAGCCATATTAATTAATTTGGACATGAATTAAGTAACATTAAATTCAAAGACCCAAAAACACATTAAAGTGGTTCATTAATTCTACTGAACTCAAGCATGTTAAGTCAACAATGAGACATATTAAATTAATTTGCCACATGGTCAACAAAGCATAATAAATTAATTGAAACATAGACAAATTAAATGCATGCCTTAACCTATGACAAATTAATGTGTACTAATTGAAAACATAATTAAATCATGTACTAAATAAAGCAAATTTAATATAAAAAAATTATTAGACCCAAATTAAATCATGTGCAAGCTGAAATTAACAAACTAACTAATGAACTTAATTTATTCTAGCAACTATGTAAAAGCATAAGTTAAAATATATTGAAGTTCAAACTTAATGAGCTGAAATTAGCTCGAATTGAGCTCCATTGAACTGAAACAAGCTCGATCAACTTGCAAGAATTTGCGATTATCGCTTGATGAACTGAACCAAGGATGTTTTCGGGGCAGGGTCGTATCATTCCCCCCTTCTTTAGAACGACTTGTCCTCAAGTCGAGTCATTGGTTCACTCGATCGCAGCAACTTTTACTTAGCTTTCCTCGGTCGAATGGAACAGATTGGAATTGGAACAACTGAAAGGAATAACCATGAGTTAGCAGAAATTGTTTCAGATAAATTTGTAATCCAAATGCAAGCAAAATAGAACAAGAAAATCCCATGCGAGTGGACAGATGCAAAGCAACATGTTCACAATCATGCAAACAACTTAATTTACTCGCTAATGCCTCGACAATTATTCGAAACGAAAATGGACATGTTCTAAGGAAATCAAATGTCTCAAATCGTTTCCACAAGTCATAACCAGCATGTGAATAACGAATCAAATCAACAAAACTATCTTTCGCACCAACTAAAGAGAACAACGACGTTTCAAAAAGTTCATGAGCCTTACCTTTAAAAGTAGTAAAACAAAGATCATTTTTACCTTGCTCGGTCAACACAAACCTTCACTCCTCGGGAGTATATTGTAGTCGAAGCTTTTCAATTTGACTCCCCATCCTTGGTGGTTGAGAGAGCAAAGGAATCAAGCTCAATTTACATCCAAAATAAATAAAAAATTCTTTCAATCGATCATGCATCCAAAGTCTTAGTTGATCAACACTTGCATATCTCAAAGTATCAAACAGTCTTGATATGTCATTATCGCAAACAAGTGAACTCAATCGGTTCAAATGACAAGTAATCATACATGTTCGCACGCAATCAAACTCAACAGCATTTTCAACACGATCGATGTCAAAGATAGAATTATATGGATTTTCATCTTGCGTAGTCAAAAAGTGCCAAAGACGATGGATTACAATTTCATTTGTTTGTAGATCAGCATCGCAATTTGTACTAACTTTATTCTTCCATTCATCGCTCAAAACATACACTGCATGGCTAACCAAAGGAAAACAATCATTTGCATCAGGATACAAATATTTTTCAAAATCCACAGCAACAATCAAATTGTTTGCACTAAATTTGGAATGCCCAAGTTTCCCACAAAACGAATCAACATAGAAAATTCCAGGTTTGAACTCACGTGTTTGATCACTTATTCCATAGTGCAGTAAAAATTTCATTCTCACAGGCATGCTTATACAAAAGGATTTCGTATAAGAATATAAAGGATTCACATAACCATGACAATTGAATAAATCAAACCTTTTATGTGGATACCTCCAATCTCGCACGTCCAAAGTTTGTACAAGCTGAAATAATCCAATGTCATCAATAGAATTTTCAACACGAAACACGTCAAATACACAACTCTTTATGCCTCCATTTTGATACGCCCCGGCCTCGTGGATGATTCCGAGTCGTTTTTGTTGCCCGATCATTCTAACGATGAAGTTTCGTTCGACTTGATTCAAAAGGTTATGCTTGTCCAACAAAGATGTTAATGGTTCAATCAAGGTTAAAATGGGAATGGTATATAAGGTACTTCAGCTAAAAATCAAAGAAAATGTTTATTAAAAGGTTTGGAGTTTCGTTTTAAGGTAGAATGGATGGAAAGCTTAAAAACAAGAGTGACCCAACTTTAAGGGTTTAAGTTGACCTGATTCTTATATGTCTTTAAGGTGGATTAAGAATGATGTAAATAGGACCTCACCCACTACCTAACGAAGATAGGAACCTCGGTATAGTTGAACGCCACACTTGGTTAAAAGTGATAAGTTCGAGTTGCAATGGACAAAGGTTGACGCCACTAACTAGTAGATAAGCCAACTAAGTCTGTGGACGAAATTGAGAGAAGAATTCCTCACAAAATACTTAATTCAATATTAAAAATGGCAAAAGTCCTTTTACAAATAAACAAGCAAATATTTATAGTTCTTCAAAGGCTAGCCGAATAGACAAACTTAAAAGCTAAGAAAAATCAAGAAAATTCCAGAATTAATTCCTCAAAAGATTCTACTGAATGGGCATTCAAATGGGCAGCTTAAACATGAAGCAAATGCACCTTGCAAAGATGAATGCATCGGTAGATCAATGGTCTTGTCCGTGTTCGCCTTGCTATTAAATTATCGCTTAAATTGGCACTTGTTGGTGAAAAGATAGGAACATTAAAGATAGTTGTTGAACAGCCACACAAGTGTGAAAAGTCGGTTTTGAAGAGTCAAATATGTGTGAACATCATCAATGAATAGTCCCCATGTGAACACTTAAAATAGGCTGAATGTAGATGTTTAAGGATGGCAAATTAATTTGAATATTCATTTGGTAGTGTCATGCATGTTTCGCCAAATACAATGAACCTTAGGTGCATGTACCCATGCCTTCAAGGAGATTCTCGCACCAAATTAAATCCACAAATTAGTTCATGCAACACATACATTAAATTCGCAAGATAGGAATATAAAAATCTGCTCATTTAGTTCGGTCAACTAGATAAATATTTGTGGTAGTTTAAGACATATTTAAGGCACTAGACTAATTAGAACATATTAAATAACACTCAATAATTATTTTGACCGAAATTAAACTCAATTAATTAACTTAACTAATTTAACTAACAACTTAAATAAATATTCCAAAAAATGAATATAAACGCAATTGAGCTTAAAATGAGTGATTGAGCTAAGAGTGAGCTCGATGAGCTAAAGTTGAGCTGAATGAACTTGAAGTAGATTGCACGGATTGCTTAATTTGCTGGCCCATGATTTTTCAAGTAGAACAGCCACGGATTCACTCCAAGCTCGGTCCACCAAAGTTGAAATTGCATTCTTGAACTTATTAGCTCTAGCTCGAGTAATGGGTCCTTTTGGTAGCTCAAGGGAAATATCATTAACACTCGATAGCTCTTGGGTCTCGATCGCATCATTCCCTCCCTCTTCGAGGAAATTTGTCCCCAAATCGCTTCCTGCATCAAACGGAGAAAGATCAGCAACATTAAAACTTGCACTAATGTTATAGTCACCTGGAAGATCAAGCTTGTATGAATTTTCAGTAATTCGTTCCAACACTTGAAAGGGACCATCTCCTCTTGGGAGCAGCTTTGACCTTCGTTGTGCCGAAAAACGTTCTTTTCTCATGTGAACCCAAACCCAGTCTCCGGGTTCGAACACTATTTGCTTTCTTCCTTTATTTGCTGAACGCATATATTGTTCGGTTCGAGCTTCGATGTTGGCCTTCACCCTTTGATGAAGTTGCTTGACATATTCGGCTTTTCTCTTAACGTCAGAATAGACAAGCTGATCATTGGGCAAAGGAAGCAAGTCTAACGGAGTTAGAGGGTTGAACCCATACACAACCTCGAATGGTGAATGTCTAGTAGCAGAATGGACGGATCTGTTGTAAGCGAATTCCACATGCGGTAGACAATCTTCCCATGCTTTGAGGTTCTTTCGAATAATTGCTCGCAATAAGGTTGAAAGTACGCGATTCACAACCTCCGTTTGTCCATCCGTTTGAGGATGACATGTTGTTGAAAACAGCAGCTTTGTTCCTAACCTTCCCCATAGAGTTCTCCAAAAATGACTTAGGAACTTTGTGTCTCGATCGGATACGATGGTTTTCGGAACTCCATGAAGTCGTACAACCTCCCTAAAGAACAAATTAGCAATATGGACAGCATCGTCAGTTTTAGAACAAGCTATAAAATGTGACATTTTGGAAAATCTATCTACAACAACATAGATAGAGTCCTTCCCCGTTTTGGTCCTCGGTAGTCCTAGGACGAAATCCATTGAAAGATCGACCCATGGTGCGTCAGATATGGGCAATGGTTTGTAGAGTCCATGCTGATTGATTTTGGACTTGGCCTTCTTGCAAGTTATACATTGACTATAGACCCGCTCAACATCTTTTCTCATCCCAGGCCAAAAGAAATGCTCATGGAGGGTTGACAACGTCTTAGCCACCCCGAAATGGCCCATGAGTCCACCACCATGTGCCTCGTTCACCAACAATTTCCTTATTGAACCTTGCGGCACACAAAGCTTACTTTCGAAAAAGGAAACCATCAAACCTGAAATACTTATCAACGACTTTGTTTTCACAGGATTTATAAATATCACCAAAATCAACGCTCATCAACATACAATTCCTTCAAAAGGCAAATCCAAGCGCTTTTGAATCCAAATATGATAGCAAAGTATATCGTCGAGATAACGCGTCAGCCACAATGTTTTCCTTACCCTTTTTGTATTTGATGATATAAGGAAAAGATTCTAAATACTCTACCCATTTGGCGTGTCGTTTATTCAATTTTGCTTGTCCCTTGATATGTTTCAACGCCTCATGATCCGAGTGTATGACAAACTCTTTTGGCCATAAGTAGTGCTGGCATGTCTCGAGAGCTCGAATTAGAGCATACATTTCCTTGTCATACGTCGGATAGTTGAGAATGGCTCCATTTAACTTCTAACTAAAGTATGCCACGGGCCTTCCATCTTGTGTTAAAACGGCTCCAATTCCGACACCTGATGCATCACATTCAACTTCAAACATTTTAGCAAAATCAGGCAACACAAGCAATGGGGCATTAGTTAAACAAGATTTAATAGCATTAAAAGATTTTTCTTGCTCCTCATTCCAATAGAAAGCTGAAGATTTCTTAATCACACTAGTTAAAGGTGCTGCCAACGTGCTAAAGTTTGGAACAAATCGACGATAGAAGGTTGCCAACCCGTGGAAGCTCCTCACTTGGCTGATGCTCGTAGGCCTTGGCCATTCTCAAATCGCTTTCACCTTGTCTTGGTCAACCTCCAATCCCTCCGAGTTGACCACAAAACCTAAGAAAATAACCTTGTTAGTGCAAAATGTGCATTTCTTAAGATTAGCATACAAGGATTCTTTTCTAAGCACACCCAAAACATATTTTAAATGCAGTAAATGTTCATCTAAAGACTTGCTATAGATGAGTATATCATCAAAGTAGACAACGCAAAATTTTTCGATAAAAGAACGTAAGACATGATTCATTAACAGCGTGAAGGTGCTGGGCGCATTGGTAAGCCCGAACGGCATGACCAGCCACTCGTATAGTCCATGCTTTGTTTTGAAAGCGGTTTTCCACTCGTCCCCTTCACGCATTCGAATTTGGTGGTATCCGCTCTTTAGATCAATTTTGGAAAACAATTGAGCACCACTTAATTCATCTAACATGTCATCTAGTCGCGGTATCAGATGTCGATATTTAATAGTAATCTTATTCACCGCGCGACAGTCCACGCACATACGCCATGTTCCGTCCTTCTTTGGCACCAATAACACCGGTACAGTGCATGGGCTAAGGCTTTCTCGTATATATCCCTTCTCCATAAGTTCATTAACTTGTTTTTGCAACTCTTTGGTCTCTTCAGGATTAGCACGATAAGCTGGACGATTGGGAATAGAGGCTCTGGGAATGAAATCAATTTGATGTTCTATTCCTCGAATGGGCGGCAACCCATTAGGAATGTCTTCCGGAAACACGTCCTCGAATTCCTGCAAAAGAGAAACAATCGAAGAGGGCAAATTTGGATCCAACTCATTAATATTCAAAAGAGTTTCCTTGTACATAAGTACAAGAACTGATTGTTGCATCAAATAAGATTTCCTAAAATCACTCTTTCTCGTATAAACACTCATTTTCTTTTGCTCTTTTTCTTCTCTCTTTTTTTGTTTGATCGATTTATTATTTTCTCTCACACTTTTCAAAGGTTTTTCTTTTTTCTTCTCAATGTGTTTTTCGTTCTCTTTTTCATTCTTTTCTTTTTGTACATTCTCTCGAAATTTTTCAAAAGACTCTCTTAACTTCAATTGATCTTCATAAACCTGCCTTGGCGTCATTGGAACTATGGTTACATTCTTCCCTTCAAACTTGAAGGTGTAGCGGTTTTTAAAACCATCATGAATAGCTTTACGGTCGAATTGCCATGGACGACCCAATAACATATGACCAGCGTGCATAGGTACCACGTCGCATAAAACCTCGTCGGAATATTTTCCAATAGTAAACGGCACCAAAACTTGCTTAGTTGCCTTCAACTCCCCTCCATCATTAAGCCATTGAAGCTTGTAAGGTTAAGGGTGCTTAGTTGTTGGCAAGCCGAGTTTTTCAACCATTAAGGTGCTAGCCACATTTGTACAACTCCCGCCATCAACGATCAAGCTACACACCTTGCTTTGGACATGGCAACGTGTATGGAAAATGTTCTCCCTTTGTTGTTCGTTTTCAACACTTTGAAGACTAAGACTTCGTTTTATGACGAGGATTTCACCATCAACAGCATATTCAAGTCCGTCTTCTTCTTCGGTGACTTCATCATGTTCTTCATCATCATCTTCCTCTGATTTGATTTCCCCATTAGCCCGCACGATCATGTTACTTCGGTTAGGGCATTGACTTGCAATATGGCCCCTCCCTAAGCACTTGAAGCACTTTATTTCTCTCGATCAATTCGGAATGGCAACTTCTTTGCCTTTGCTAGTTTTGCCAACGGGTTTGTCCATCTTAGAAGACAAAGATTGATCCTTAGTACGATTAGAAAAGTCTTTCTTATCCATGCCTTGGTTCCACCTTTGAGGATTGTTGGTGGTAGGAAAGGTTCGGCTAGAACTTTTTCTTTTCAATTGCTTTTCAACTTTGATAGCAACATGCACCTTATCAACAATATCAACGTAGTGTTGAAGCTCCACCACATTGGCTATGTCACGATTAAGTCCGGCCAAAAATCGAGCCATGGTTGCTTCGTGATCTTCATCCACATTCGCACGTATCATGGCAATCTCCATTTCTTTCAAATAGTCCTCCACGCTTCGATTTCCTTGCGTAAGATTCTACAACTTTTGATAAAGTTCACGATAATAATAAGAAGGTATAAATCTCCTACGCATTACGGCTTTCATTTCGGTCCAAGTTGAGATTGGCCGCTCCCCATTCCTTCTTCGACTTGTACTAAGTTGATCCCACCATATCATTGCGTAATCGGAGAATTCGATTACCGCCAATTTCACCTTTTTGCCCTCCGAGTAGTTGTGACACTCGAAGACCAACTCAATTTTCCTCTCCCATTCTAAGTAAGCTTCTGGATCGGACTTCCCTTGAAATGGGGGAATAGATAGCTTAATACTTTTCAAATCATCATCCACTTGATCTCGTTCTCTAGGACCCCTATTCCTTTGACCTCGTCGCCTCTCACTTTGATTCGACGCTTGGTCACTTTCCACCTCGCTCGGTTCGTAGGGATCATTCTCAAAAGGTCTTGCTCGCCCTCGGCCCCGTCTCGGTCCTTGAGGGGTTCCCTCTCGTGTTGGTCCTCCTTCCACTCGATCGAGCCTTTCATTAATAGATTCAAGTTCAGTTCGAAGCATTCGTTGGAATTCCCTTAAGAGGGCTTGTTGACCTAAATCGGGAACTCCTCCTCCGACATTTCTTATCGGTTGTCTTTCGGTCCTTTCCGCCGCGTTTTGATCGGGATTTTGAGACATAATAAAGATTCCTCACCACAAAGACTCACGTTCACTCAGAAAAGAAAGAAAGAACGACACTCACGCTCGTGTTTACACTCTTTTGGCTTTTACCTCATCTCGAATATGCTCACACACTCGTGCCTTTTTCCTCTCGTTTCTTCTCTTATAATTTCGTATAAGACTTGGTAGGGCTTGATCTTTAGTTTAGAGGGTCGGCTTCAAAGGGTTTGCAAAGGAAAGTCGTATGGTTTAGGGTAGGCTCGAAAGAAAGAAAGGTTTAAAGATGTGGCGTATAAAATGGTTTCACTAATTGGAGAAGAAAATTTTTTTTAATAGCGTGAAATTTCACTAAGAGGGATATAAAATAGTGTAGAATGTGATTTTTAAAAAAAAATTTGTTGAAGTGTCTCCAAATTCTTTCAATCGATCATGCATCCAAAGTCTTAGTTGATCAACACTTGCATATCTCAAATTATCAAACAGTCTTGATATGTCATTATCGCAAACAAGTGAACTCAATCGGTTCAAATGACAAGTAATCATACATGTTCGCACGCAATCAAACTCAACAACATTTTCAACACGATCGATGTCAAAGATAGATTTATATGGATTTTCATCTTGCATAGTCAAAAAGTGCCAAAGACGATGGATTACAATTTCATTTGTTTGTAGATCAGCATCGCCATTTGTACTAACTTTATTCTTGCATTCATCGCTCAAAACATACACTTCATGGCTAACCAAAGGGAAACAATCATTTGCATCAGGATACAAATATTTTTCAAAATCCACAGCAACAATCGAATTGTTTGCACTAAATTTGGAATGCCCAAGTTTCCCACAAAACGAATCAACATAGAAAATTCTAGGTTTGAACTCACGTGTTTGATCACTTATTCCATAGTGCAGTAAAAATTTCATTCTCACTGGCATGCTTATACAAAAGGATTTCGTATAAGAATATAAAGGATTCACATAACCATGACAATTGAATAAATCAAACCTTTTATGTGGATACCTCCAATCTCGCACGTCCAAAGTTTGTACAAGCTGAAATAATCCAATGTCATCAATAGAATTTTCAACACGAAACACGTCAAATACACAACTCTTTATGCCTCCATTTTGATACGCCCCGGCCTCGTGGATGATTCCGAGTCGTTTTTGTTGCCCGATCATTCTAACGATGAAGTTTCGTTTGACTTGATTCAAAAGGTTATGTTTGTCCAACAAAGATGTTAATGGTTCAATTAAGGTTAAAATGGCAATGATATATAAGGTACTTCAGCTAAAAATCAAAGAAAATGTTTATTAAAAGGTTTGGAGTTTCGTTTTAAGGTAGAATGGATGGAAAGCTTAAAAACAAGTGTGAACCAACTTTAAGGGTTTAAGTTGACCTGATTCTTATATGTCTTTAAGGTGGATTAAGAATGATGTAAATAGGACCTCGACCCACTATCTAACGAAGATAGGAACCTCGGTATAGTTGAACGCCACACTTGGTTAAAAGTGATAAGTTCGAGTTGCAAAGGACAAAGGTTGACGCCACTAACTAGTAGATAAGCCAACTAAGTCTGTGGACGAAATTGAGAGAAGAATTCCTCACAAAATACTTAATTCAATATTCAAAATGGCAAAAGTCCTTTTACAAATAAACAAGTAAATATTTATAGTTCTTCAAAGGCTAGCCGAATAGACAAACTTAAAAGCTAAGAAAAATTAAGAAAATTCCAGAATTAATTCCTCAAAAAGATCCGGCTGAATGGGCATTCAAATGGGCAGCTTAAACATGAAGCAAATGCACCTTGCAAAGATGAATGCATCGGTAGATCAATGGTCTTGTCCAGGTTCGGCCTTGCTATTAAATTACTCCTTAAATTGGCACTTGTTGGCTGAAAAGATAGGAACATTAAAGATAGTTGTTAAACAACCACACAAGTGTGAAAAGTCGGTTTTGAAGAGTCAAATATGTGTGAACATCATCAGCTGAATAGTGCCCCATGTGAACACTTAAAATAGGCTGAATGTAGATGTTTAAGGATGGCAAATTCGGCTGAATATTCATTTGGTAGTGTCATGCATGTTTCGGCCAAATACAATGAACCTTAGGTGCATGTACCCATGCCGTCCAAGGGAGATTCCTGCACCAAATTAAATCCACAAATTAGTTCATGCAACACATACATTAAATTCAAACATAGGAATATAAAAATCGCTCATTTAGTTCGGTCAACTAGATAAATATTTGTGGTAGTTTAAGACATATTTAAGGCACTAGACTAATTAGAACATATTAAATAACACTCAATAATTATTTTGACCAGAAATTAAACTCAATTAATTAACTTAACTAATTTAACTAACAACTTAAATAAATATTCCAGCAAAATGAATATAAACGCAATTGAGCTTAAAATGAGCTGATTGAGCTAAGAGTGAGCTCGATGAGCTAAAGTTGAGCTGAATGAACTTGAAGTAGATTGCACGGATTGCTTAATTTGCTGGCCCATGATTTTTTAAGTAGAACAGCCACGGATTCACTCCAAGCTCGATCCACCAAAGTTGAAATTGTATTCTTGAACTTATTAGCTCTAGCTCGAGTAATGGGTCCTTTTGGTAGCTCAAGGGAAATATCATTAACACTCGATAGCTCTTGGGTCTCGATCGCATCAGTCCGTTTCCGGATGGCAAGTGGTTGAAAACAGCAACTTCGTTCCAAGACGCCCCCATAGTGTCCTCCAAAAAAGGCTAAGAAACTTCGCGTCACGATCGGATACTATCGTTCTAGGCATGCCATGCAACCTGACCACTTCTTTAAAAAATAAATTAGCAATATTTACGGCATCATCAGTTTTATGACATGCTATAAAATGGGCCATTTTAGAAAACCTATCTACAACCACAAATATTGAGTCTCGGCCATTTTTACTCCTTGGTAAACCTAGCACGAAGTCCATTGAGATATCAGACCAAGGGGTTTCGGGAATGGGTAATGGCTTATACAAACCGTGGGGCCTTATTCGTGACTTAGCCCGTTTGCACGCAATGCATCGATTACAAAATCGTTCGACATCTCGTCGCATCTTAGGCCAAAAGAAGTGTTCGTTGAGCATGGCTAACGTCTTTGTAACTCGAAGTGCCCCATTAATCCTCCACTATGAGCTTCTTCGATCAACACTTCTCGTACGGAACCTTGGTGTATACAAAGCTTTCCTTCTCGGAATAAATACCCATCATGTCAATAGTACTTCTCATAAGCTCCCTTTGCACATAACCTAAAGAATTCACCAAAGTCAGCATCGTTGACATATAAATCTTTAAGAAATACAAACCCCATTAACTTAGCATCCAAAATATTTAACAACGCATACCTTCGAGACAGTGCATCAGCCACTACAATTTCCTTACCTTTTTTATATTTAATAACATATGGAAAAGATTCGAGAAATTCTACCCACTTAGCGTGCCGCTTATTCAACTTGTGTTGCCCCTTTAAATACTTCAAGGACTCATGATCGGTGTGTATGACGAATTCCTTGGGCCAAAGATAGTGTTGCCATGTTTCTAAGGCTCGAATCAATGAATAGAGTTCCTTGTCATACGTTGGATAGTTTAAGACAGCACCATTGAGTTTCTCGCTCAAATAGGCAATAGGACGACCGTCTTGCATCAACACAGCTCCAATGCCTAAACCTGATGCATCACATTCTAACTTGAAAGTTTTATCAAAATTAGGCAAAGCTAATAACGGTGCATGAGTTAGACAATCTTTAATTTTCAAAAAGGATTTTTCTTGTTCCTCTCCCCAAATGAAGTTGGAATTCTTACGAATAACCCCGATTAAAGGTGCGGCTAAAGTGCTGAAGTTTGGCACGAATCGACGGTAGAAACTTGCTAATCCATGAAAACTTCGAACTTGGGAGATGTTTGTCGGACGGGGCCACTCTTGGATCGCCTTGACCTTCTCTTGATCGATTTCAAGGCCCTCCGAACTAACAACGAAACCGAAAAACACAACCTTGTTAGTGCAAAAATCACATTTCTTCAAATTAGCATACAAGGTTTCTTTCCTCAATACTTCCAAAACAGCCTTTAAATGTAAAACATGATCATCCAAATTTTTACTATAAACTAATATATCATCAAAATATACTACGCAAAATCTACCAATAAAAGGTCTTGAAACGTGATTCATAAGCCTCATGAACGTGCTCGGGGCGTTCGTTAAGCCAAATGGCATAACGAGCCATTCGTAAAGCCCATGCTTCGTTTTAAACGCAGTCTTCCATTCATCACCCTCACGCATCCGTATTTGGTGATAATCGCTCTTCAGGTCGATTTTTGAAAATAAACTCGCGCCACTTAGCTTGTCAAGCATATCATCCAATCGTGGTATAGGATGACGATACTTGATAGTTATTTTGTTTATAGCACGGCAGTCCAAGCACTTCCTCCACGTTCCATCCTTCTTCGGAACGAGCAAAACAGGCACGGCGCATGGACTAAGGCTTTCACACACATAGCCCTTTTCAAGAAGTTCATTTACTTGATTTTGTAGTTCTTTCATCTCTTCAGGATTACTCTGGTAAGCAGGACGATTTGGAATTGCGGCTTCCGGTACAAAATCTATTTGGTGTTCAATTCCACGAATAGGTGGTAACCCACTCGGGATTTCTTCCGGGAATACATCTCGAAATTCTTGCAACACAGACAAAATAGAAGAGGGCAACTTGTCATCAAATTCGTTAGTGCCAAGCAAACTCTCCTTGTACAAAAGAACCAACAAAGGTTGTTTCAATAACATCAATTTTTGAACTTCCCTCTCTTTCAATTCTTTTTTTCACTCTCATCACTCATTTCTTTTTCTTTTGAATCACTCTTTTTTTTTATCACTCATCTTTTTGTTTTTCTTCTTTTCTTCACTCTTTTCTTTATTCTTTGCATTTTTTTGCTCTCTCTCGATTTCTTTTGATTTTTCAATCAAACTCCTCATTTTGAGTTGATCTTCATATACTTGTTTCGGTGATAATGGAGCTAGTGTCACCATTCGTCCCATATGCTTAAAAGAGAATCGATTTGTGTATCCATCATGAATTGCTCGCTTGTCGAATTGCCACGGGCATCCCAAAAGAAGATGCCCCGCATGCATCAGTACAACGTCACACATTACTTCATCTTGATATTTTCCAATTGTGAACGAGATAAGCACTTGCTTTGTTACCTTCAATTCTCCACCATCGTTAAGCCATTGGAGTTTATACGGATGGGGATGTTTAGTGGTGACCAATTCGAGTTTTTCCACCATCAATGTACTAGCCACATTTGTAGAACTTCCCCCATCAATTATACACAACAAATCTTACCGTTCACTTGGCATCATGTATGGAAGATGTTCTCGCATTGTTGATCATTTTCGGCACCTTGCAAAGTAAGG
Organism: Gossypium raimondii; assembly: GCF_025698545.1. Taxonomy (NCBI): domain Eukaryota; kingdom Viridiplantae; phylum Streptophyta; class Magnoliopsida; order Malvales; family Malvaceae; genus Gossypium; species Gossypium raimondii. The sequence goes on along the minus strand of NW_026291305.1, from coordinate 73,461 downwards.
CTTATTTTCACAACCAAGATTTCTCCATTCTCAGCTTGTTCGACTTCTTCCTCTTCTTGATATGGTTCAACAGCCTTATTCTCTTGTTCACCTTCGGACTCAATCTCTCTATCATCTCGAATGAACATCGCATTCCGGTTCGGACATTGGCTTGCGATGTGGCCCCTTCTAAGGCATTTGAAGCATTTTATGTCTCGGGATCTATTTGGTTGGGCATCCATCTTTCCTTTACTCGATTCGGCAATCGATTTGTTGAATTTAGTGGCTCCACTTACTTCTTTATTCCGACTCGGCATGTCGCATTTGTTGGTCCCTTGCCCCCACCTAGTCGTAGAAGAAGTATTTGGGAAAGAACGGGACGTACCTTTTCCCTTTAGTTGCTTTTCGACTTTGATGGCCATATGGACCATATCAATGACAGCGACATAGTTGTGTAGCTCCACAATATTTGCGATATCTCGGTTAAGGCCGGCGAGTAATCGAGCCATGGTGGCTTCTCGATCTTCCTCCACATCGGCGCGAATCATGGCCACTTCCATTTCCTTGTAGTAATCCTCCACGCTTCGTTGGCCTTGAGTTAGACTTTGGAGTTTTTGATACAACTCCCGGTGATAGTAAGCAGGAATGAATCGCTTTCTCATTATTGCTTTCATTTCTGCCCATGTAGACACGGGACATTTTCCATTGCGTCTTCAGCTCAATGTGAGTTGATCCCACCATATTATGGCATAGTCGGAGAATTCTATAGTAGCTAACTTCACCTTCTTGCTCTCCGAGTAATTGTGGCACTCGAAAACTAATTCCACCTTTTTTCCCATTCAAGATAGGCCTCGGGATCCGACCTTCCTTGGAAAGCAGGTATCGCCATTTTAATATTCTTCAAATCATCATCGAGCCGCTCTCGGTCTCTTTTTCCCCGTGCACGTTGACCTTGTCGCCTCGCACTTTGTCGCGATGCTCGTTCACTTTCAACGTCACTTGGTTCGTATAAATCATTGGCATGTTGCCATGGACGTTCTTGCTCTCTTCTTGGAATAGGAGGGGTGTTGGCACGTTGGCTTCATTCTTCCATTTGTTCCATTCGCTCATTGAGAGAATCAAATTGGGGTTGGAACAATCGGGAGATCTCTCGTACAATTGCTTGCACTTGAAGATCAGGCACTCCACCTCCTGGAACATTCCTTCTCGGTTGAAGATTAACTCCTCCACCCGTAGCATTTGAAGCTCCTCCGCTTGTTTCACGTCGTTCCGAGCTCCTAGACATGATGATTAAAATTAAGAAATTATCCTCACACAAAAACCTCACAATTCACTCACAAGAAAAGAATTCACTCCTCTCGTGTTTTCACTCTATTTTCGGCTTTTATCTTGATGTACTCTCTTGCCTTTTACCTCTCAAATCCAACTCTCGATATTCTAAAAAACTACCTTAGACTTATCTCAGTTGTGGGTCGGCTTCAAAGGCTAAACAAAGGAAATAGGGGAGGCTCGAAAGGAAGAAAGGTTTAAAGATGTGGCGTATAGAATGAATTCGCTAATTGGAGAAGAAGAATCACTTGTTCGGAACAACAATCACACTTGAAAAAAAAATTAATAGCGTGAATTTCACTAAGAGGGATATAAAAGAGTGTAGAATGTGATTTTGGAAAAATGTTTGTTGAAGTGTCTCTAGACTTTTTTTTTACGGATCTTTCACGTTCTTTTCGTCCGCACCTAGACCGTATACAATTTTTTTTAATTTTTTTTTCAAAACTACAATTTAGGTACCTAAATCAACCAGCTCTGATACCAACTGATACGAGCTCTTTTCGGAAGATGTGACGAGTCGTATTAATTCCCGATCAAAATTAGGTAGTGTCGGTTTCGAAACAATTTCACGTCTTGGTGTTTAAAATTAAATGGCTTTGGGAAACAAAGGAGTTTGATAGAGTGTTGTTTGATGGATATTTTGAAGAAACAAGTCGAACCCTTATTAGCAAATAAGGACCCGGGCTTAAGATTTCAAAGAAAGGAAAAGGAATTAGGATAATAACCGAGACCCTCTATTTAGCAAAATAGGAACCTACGGTATGAAGAACGCCACACCAATGGTGATAAGTTCGAAACAAAGTCAGATTGACGCCACTCGTTGAAGATAAGTCAATTTGAGCTTTGGAGAATAAAGAGAGTGAATTGCCTCACTAAAATGATATTTCATTCAGAAATTTGTCAAAAGTCCTTTTACAAGAAAAATAGAAACTATTTATAGACTTTCAACTAGTAGCCGAATGGACAAGTTCAAAACTTAATTTCTAAGCAAAACAATGAACTAAAATTCAGCTTAACTTCATGAATATGGGCAATGTAGATTCGGCTGAATTGTGACCAACTATGAAGCTTCCACATTAAGCAAATGGATCTTGGAAATGCATGTAGCAGCTACATTCGTCTAATGGGTTTAAATGAGCATTCAATGGGCAACTCTTGCTGAAAAATTACCAATAATAAAGAGAGTACTTGAGCAGCCATATCAGGTGTGAATGGACGGTTTTGAAGAGCCTTAGAGTGTGAACACCATGAATTGAATAGCCAAAAGATTTCCAGCAATGTGAAGGAAATAAATGGCAGCTTTGAAGATTGAAAAATCATCTCTTTTGGCCGAATGGACACATAGAAAACTTAAAAATCAGCACACCAATTTTAATGCATTCCATGCATGTATCGTTAGGTGCATGAATCCAATATGCATGCATCTTCACATCCATTAAATCTTCATGCATGAATCTGTCCAATGAATCTTCAAATTCGGCTGTACCTAAAATAAACACATGAACTTAATTAAATCAATCCAAATCAGCTGAATTAAATTAAAACATAATGTGAACATCCTAAATAACATTGAGACAACTTAAATATTAACAAATCATAACACATAAATTAGGCTGGACAGATTTAAAACATGTAATAATTTAGACAAACTAAATGACATTAAGACACCTTTAATTTAACTAAATCAAGACATATTAAACACTTAAATTAATTAAAGACATATTTATAAGCTGTAGTAAAAACTTAATTAGAGCTTATTTAAATGGTTCAAAAATTCCAACAACAAATTAATTAGTTGGAACAAATTCGGATTCAAAGAAGTTGAAAATGTTCAGCTCGTCTCTAAGCTCCTTGCTATCTTTTCTCTCAATTCGTTCCACAATTGCTGAAATAGCATCTTTGAATCGTTTAGCTCTATCTCGCGTTCTCGGACCAATAGGTAGCTTAATATCTTCTTGTTTGATCTCTACTTGGTTCGTAGGCAAGCTCACATCATCAAATTACCACAAGGCCCAATAACGAGATCAAAGGCCCGACAAATGTGTTCCAAACTAAATGGGACCATTCAGGAGTTTGTTAGCAAGGCCTTAGATGCGTACACAAAGGAACAAGAAAATCAAGATTCACTTTCTTGTTTTCAAGAAAATCAAGAAACCGAATCTTGGCCCAATTTTGCTGTTTGGAGCGATTTCAAGAATCAAGAAAATCAGGATTTCAAATCTTGGAAATCTTGGTCCAAGAAACTGAATCTTGCAGCTAAAACGTATTGGATCTCCGTTACGAGCATCAACGACCCAATTTCGGTAGGAAATGGATCACAAGCCCAAATTCTTGAAGGCAAGGCCCAATAAGAAGATTCCAAGCCCAATCAAGAAATCCATACATACTTAGTTAAAAATTAGGCCAAAATGTCAAAGGGCCCAATTTGTAAACATTTTAATTGTTAATTTAAATTTTTAGGCTCTAGGAATATTACATGTTAAATTCGGCCCAAAACAGTCCATTTAAGTGCATGGACGAAATTCCTTTATTATTTTATTAATTAGGGTTAATTTTTTAAGTTTCCTAATGAGATTATGATTAGTATGAGGCCTATTTAAATGATGGCCGGCCACCCCTTGTATTCACTTCTCAATGAGATCAAAAATTTCAGATTTGTTTAAGTGCAGAATTCTCTTTGAGTTTTTCTCCAAGAATTCTCTCTTGAGTTTTCTTTAGAAGTTGTTTTAACAATCTTTTGATTGTGGGAACCATCTTCAACCTTCTTCTTGCCATAGATATTCTTTGGAGGGGAGATTAGAGCCATTTGAAGGGAGTTGTGAAATCTTTTGGGATTTCAAGGCTTCTTAGGACTTTTAATTTAATTTCTTGCTGTTCAATTTCTCTTCTTTATATCTACTTGTGCCGAATCTTTATCTAATTTATTTGCTGTTCTTTTTGGGTTTCCAGCCCTCTTCCATCTTAAAGAATTGAATAATACTCCTCTTGTGGCAGCAAAGAATCGGTCAATATCCCCAATTTCTAGGGTCTCGCTGATTCATCTTTAATCTTCTTGGGTGTATTCGATTGCTTTAATTTGGGGAAAAGTTTCTTGTTGTTCAATTAGGCAGATCGTAATCTTCTTTGGGGTTTCAAAGAGCCGCCTTATTCCATCAAGTTCTCTCTTTTCTTCTTATCGCAACAGCCCTTAGAATTCTATTCAAATCTGATAGTTTAATTTGCTTGCTGTTTTAGTTGTTTCTTGACAGATTCGGCTTGCTGAGAAGCAATATTGGAGATTGCTTTCGAGTTCTTGGTTTCAAGAAACCCCTTTCATAAGTGTTTCAATTCTTGATTATCTCTTACTGTTCTAGGGTTCTTATTTCAGATCTGGAAATTTTTAAGTTTTAATTTTCTGCCTCTTTTCAGATCTGATTGTCTAAAGTTTTTCGTAGGAGTTCCTCGTGACTTGGCAACTCGATATTGGTCCGCGCACAACCCTATATCATTTGGTATCAGATTTTAGGTGTTTTGGGTCTTCTTGGTTGATTTCTAAACTGATCTCTATTTTTTAAACTACAAACAGTAGTTTTACCCAGAAAAATTTTTCGAAAAAAATCATTTAAGTGGGTAAAAATTGTAATATTTATCTGAAATTTTACATACATATTTATGGTACTGTGATTGAATTAAAAAAATTAATCCCGCAAAAAAATCAGTCAAAAAAGTCAAAAAATAAAAAAGACGAAATCCTATAAAAATTTTAAAAAATATTCAGCGGGTTGATTTTGGTGCCCAAACTTTCCAGATTAAAAATTCAATATTTAAGGACATTCCAGATTTAATTTCGTGATTTTTGAGATCAGGAACACCTCAAACGAAGTTGTCAAGTTACTCCGCAGTTTTTCGTGTTTTTTAGTTTCAGCAATTTTTATTGATTCTTAGTTGTAGGTTTTCATTTGTTTGCTTTTATTCTCCCTTTATATTATCTAACACCCTATTGTTTCTTGTGTTAGTAGGATTTTTAAAGTGTGCACAATTCTTCCTCGGTGCGACACAAATCAATTGGTGTCTCGTCAGTTTTTGGCATCCTAGTGCAAATTAGGATTCATTGGTAGTTCTGCTCATACACTCTCTAATTGGTTGATATAAACTCTACTAAAGAACTCACAAGACTGAATTCTACCTCATTGAGAATTTAATTTTCTTTTTGAGTGATTAACGGTGAGGTTTGCTAACTTTTATTTTTGAGTGTTGAGTGTTTATTTTTTCCAGGTTTTTGGAAAATTTCTAAAGGTGATAATAATGATGAAACATTTAAAAAATTCCAACAACAGTTGGACAAACAGGCTGCTGCACTTCGAGCTTTGACTGCTACCATCAATGAGGTGCGATTGAATCAAGAGTCTCAATATCGAGATCCAATTAAAAAATATATGGATAACTAGCCTCCTGCTCATAGGCGCGGTCCTCGACGTGTCACTAGAACTGATTTTTATTTTCATGATCGTGGGCAACCTTCTTTGGCAAAACCGAAGTTCACAATTCCCTAATTTCGTTGTAAGAATGATCCAGAAGCTTATTGTGAATAGGAATCTAAGATTGAACTTATGTTTCGGTACTATAAATGTCTGGATGATGAAATGGTAGCATTAGCAACGCTGGAATTTTCAGATTATGCATTAAGTTGGTGGACTCAACTTGGGGTAAATCGTCATCGGAATTATGAAGGTGAGATCTCGACATGGGATGAGTTAAAACAGATTATGCGTAAAAGGTTTATTCCACCTCACTGCTACAGAGAAATTAAAACAAAGCTGAGAAGATGATGTGAGCTCGCCTATGAACAACGAAGAGTTCGAACGAGCAGCAATCATGTTGCCCATTGGTCCAATAACGCGAGCTAGAGCTAAACGTTTCAAAGATGCTATTTTAGCAATGGTGGAATGGGTTGAGGAAAATGATAGCAAGGAGTTTGAAAACGAGCTGAACATATTCAACTTCTTTCAAGCTGAATTTCGTTCTAGCTAATTAAATTGCTGCTGAAATTTTAGACTATTTAAATAAGCATTTAAATAAGTTTTATTACAGCTTATAAATATGTCTTTAGTTAATATAAGTGTTTAATATGTCTTGATCTAGTTGAATTAAAAGATGTCTTGATTTCATTTAGTTTGTCTAAATTAATACATGTCTTAAATTTGTCCAGCCGAATTTATGTGTCATGTTTTATTAATATTTAAGTTGCTTCAATGTTAAATTAGGTTGTTCACATTATGCCTTTATTTAGTTCAGCTAAATTTGTTTGAAATTAATTAAGTTCATGTGTGTTTTTAGGTGCAGCCGAATTTGAAGATTCATTGGGCAGATTCATGCATGAAGATTCAATGGATGTGAAGATGCATGCATGTTGGATTCAATGCACCAAACGATTCATGCATGGAATGCATTAAACAAGGTGTGCTGATTTTTGAAGTCTTCTATGTGACCATTCGGCCAAAAGAGATGATTCTTCATCCTCCAAGGCTGCCATTTATTTCCTTCACATTGCTGGATACATTTTGGCCATTCGGTTCATGGTGTTCACACTCTAAAGGCTCTTCAAAACCGTCCATTCACACCTAATGTGGCTGCTCAAGTACTCTCTTTATTATTGATAATTTTTCAGCAAGAGTTACCTATTGAATGCTCATTTAAGCCCATTAGCCGAATGTAACTACTACATGCATCTCCAAGGTTCATTTGCTTAATGTGGAAGCTTCATGTATGGTCACCATTCAGCCGCACCTACATTGGCCATTTTTGTTCAATGTTTGCTTAGAAACTAAGTCTAGAATATGACCATTTGGCTACTAGGCATTAGGCTATAAATAGTTACTCATTTTCTTGTAAAAGGACTTTTGACAAATTTCTGAATGAAATATCATTTTAGTGAGGCAATTCACTCTCTTTATTCTTCAAAGCTCAAATTGACTTATCTTCAACGAGTGGCGTCAATCTGACTTTGTTTCGAACTTATCACCATTGGTGTGGCGTTCCTCATACCGTAGGTTCCTATTTTGCTAAATAGAGGGTCTCGGTTTTTATCCTAATTCCTTTTCTTTTCTTTGAAACCTTTAAGCCCAGGTCCTTATTTGCTAATAAGGGTTCGTTCTTGTTTCATTTGAAACCTTCAAACACCTTTTGCTTCCTAAGTCATTAAACCTTTTAAAACTCAAAGAACCAAATTCGTATCAATCCGACACTACCTAATTTCGATCGGGAATCAATTACGACTCGTCTTTACATCCGAAATGAGCTCGTATCAGTTGGTATCAGAGCTAGTTAAATTAGGTACGTAAATCGTAGTTTCAAAAAAAAAGAAGAAGAGAAATTCAAAAAAAAAATTTTGAAAAAAAATCGAAAAAAATTGAAAAAAAATTGTATACGGTCTAGGTGCGGACGAAAAGAACGTGAAATATCCGTAAAAAAAAAGAGTCTGGAGACACTTCAACAAAAATTTTGCCAAAATCACATTCCACACTAGTTTATATCCATCTTAGTGAAATTTCACGCTATTAAAAAAAATTTCAAGTGTGATTTTTTTTGTTCCGAACAAGTGATTCTTCTTCTCCAATTAGTGAATTCATTTTATACGCCACATCTTCAAACCCTTCTTTCTTTCGATCCTACCCCAAACCATACAATTTTCCTTTGTTTAGCCCTTGAAGCCGACCTACAAGTGTGGATAAATCTAAGTAGCTTTTTAGAATATCGAGAGTTGGATTTGAGAGGTAAAAGGCAAGAGAGTACATCAAGATAAAAGCCAAAAATAGAGTGAAAACACGAGAGGTGTGAATTTTTTTCTTGTGAGAGAAATTGAGGTTTTGAGGTGAGGGTAATTTCTTATTTTTAATCATCACGTCTAGGAGCCCGGAACGACGAGCAACAAGTGGAGGAGCTTCGAACGCCGCTAGTGGAGGAGTTAATCTTCAACCAAGAAGGAATGTTCCCGGAGGCGGAGTGCCCGATTTTCAAGTTCAAGCAAGCGTGCGAGAAATCTCCCGTTTGTTCCAACCTCAATTCGATTCCCTTCATGAACGAATGGAACAAATGGAGGAATGAAGCCAACGTGCGAACACCCCTCCTATTCCGAGAAGAGAGCAAGAACGTCCGTGGCAACATGCAAATGATCTATATGAAGCAAGTGACGTTGAAAGTGATCGAGCTTCGCGACAAAGTGCAAGGCGACAAGGCCAACGAGTACGGGGACTAAGAGATCGAGAGCGGCCCGATGATGACTTAAAGAATCTTAAGATGGCGATTCCTGCTTTTCAAGGAAGGTCGGATCCCGAGGCCTATCTTGAATAGGAGAAGAAGGTGGAATTAGTTTTCGAGTGCCACAATTACTCGGAAAGCAAGAAGGTGAAGTTAGCTGCTATAGAATTCTCCGACTATGCCATAATATGGTGGGATCAACTCACGTTGAGCCGAAGACGCAATGGAGAACGTCCCGTGTCAACATGGGCGGAAATGAAAGCAATAATGAGAAAGTGATTCATTCCTGCTTATTACCACCGGGAATTGTATCAAAAGCTTCAAAGCCTAACTCAAGGCCAACGAAGCGTGGAGGATTACTACAAGGAAATGGAAGTGGCCATGATCCGTGTCGATGTGGAGGAAGATCGAGAAGCCACCATGGCCCGATTTCTCACCAGCCTTAACCGAGATATTGCAAATATTGTGGAGCTACACCACTATGTCGAGGTCATTGATATGGTCCATATGGCCATCAAAGTCGAAAAGAAACTAAAGAGAAAAGGTACGTCCTGTTCTTTCCCTAATACTTCTTCTACGACTAAGTGGGGGCAAGGGACCAACAAACGTGACATGCCGAGTCGGAATAAAGAAGTAAGTGGAGCCACTAAATTCAACAAACCGATTGCTGAATCGAGTAAAAGAAAGATGGATACCCAACCACATAGATCCCGAGACATAAAATGCTTCAAATGCCTTGGAAGGGGCTACATCACAAGCCAATGTCTGAACCAGAATGCGATGTTCATTCGGGATGATGGAGAGATTGAGTCCGAAGGTGAACAAGAGAATGAGGCTGTTGAACCAAATGAAGAAGAGGAAGAAGTCGAACAAGCCGAGAATGGAGAAATCTTGGTTGTGAAAAGAAGCCTTACTTTGCAAGGTGCCGAAAATGATCAACAACGCGAGAACATCTTCCATACACGATGCCAAGTGAATGGTAAGATTTGTTGCGTTATAATTGATGGGGGAAGTTGAACAAATGTGGCTAGTACATTGATGGTGGAAAAACTCGGATTGGCCACCACTAAACATCCCCATCTGTATAAACTCCAATGGCTTAACGATGGTGGAGAATTGAAGGTAACAAAGCAAGTTCTTATCTCGTTCACAATTGGAAAATATCAAGATGAAGTAATGTGTGACGTTGTACCGATGCATGCGGGGCATCTTCTTTTGGGACACCCGTGGCAATTTGACAAGCGAGCAATTCATGATGGATACACAAATCGTTTCTCTTTTAAGCATATGGGACGAATGGTGACACTAGCTCCATTATCACCGAAACAAGAATATGAAGATCAACTCAAAATGAGGAGTTCGATTGAAAAATCAAAAGAAATCGAGAGAGAGCAAAAAAATGAAAAGAATAAAGAAAAGAGTGAAGAAAAGAAGAAAAACAAAAAGGATGAGTGATAAAAAAAAAAGAGTGATTCAAAAGAAAAAGAAATGAGTGATGAGAGTGAAAAAAAAATTTGTTTGTAAAAGAGATGGAAGTTCGAAAATCGATGTTATTGAAACAACCTTTGTTGGTTCTTTTGTACAAGGAAAGCTTGCTTGGTACTAACGAGTTTGATGATAAGATACCTCCTTCTATTTTGTCTGTTTTGCAGGATTTTAAAGATGTTTTCCTGAAAGAAATCCTGAGTGGGTTACCACCTATTCGTGGAATCGAACATCAAATAGATCTTGCACCGGGAGCCGCGATTCCAAACTGACCTGCCTATCGAAGCAATCCTGAAGAGACGAAAGAACTACAAAAGCAAATGAATGAACTTCTTGAAAAAGGCTATGTGCGTGAAAGCCTCAGTCCATGCGCCGTGCCTGTTTTGCTCATTCCGAAGAAGGATGGAACATGGAGGATGTGTGTGGACTGCCGTGCAATTAATAAGATAACCATTAAGTATCGTCATCCTATACTGCGATTGGATGATATGCTTGATGAACTAAGTGGCGCAAGTTTGTTTTCAAAAATTGATTTTAAAAGTGGTTATCACCAAATACGGATGCACGAGGGAGACGAGTGGAAGACTGCTTTCAAAACAAAGCATGGGCTTTACGAATGGCTCGTTATGCCATTTGGCTTAACAAACGCCCCGAGCACATTCATGAGGCTTATGAATCACGTTTTGAGGCCTTTTATTGGTAGATTTTGCATAGTATACTTCGAAGATATATTGATCTATAGTAAAAATTTGGATGAACATGTTTTACATCTAAAAGCTGTTTTGGAAGTATTGAGAAAAGAAACCTTGTATGCTAATCTGAAGAATTGTTATTTTTGCACTAACAAGGTTGTGTTTTTAGGTTTTGTTGTTAGCTCGAAAGGCCTTGAAGTCGATCAAGAGAAGATCAAGGCGATCCAAGAATGGCCCCATCCGACGAATATCTCCCAAGTTCGAAGTTTCCATGGATTAGCAAGTTTTTACCGTCGATTCGTGCCAAACTTCAGCACCTTAGCCGCACCCTTGACTGGGGTTATTCGTAAGAATTCCAATTTCATTTGGGGAGAGGAGCAAGAAAAATCATTTCTGAAAATTAAAGATTGTTTAACTCATGCACCGTTACTAGCATTGCCTAATTTTGATAAAACTTTCGAGTTAGAATGTGATGCATCAGGTTTTGGCATTGGAGCCGTGTTGATGCAAGATGGACGCCCTATCGCCTATTTTAGCGAGAAACTCAATGGTGCCGTCTTAAACTACCCGACGTACGACAAGTAGCTGTACTCGTTGATTCGAGCCTTAGAGACGTGGCAGCATTATCTTTGGCCCAAGGAATTCGTAATACACACCGACCATGAGTCCTTGAAGTATTTGAAAGGGCAACACAAGTTGAATAAGCGGCATGCTAAGTGGGTAGAATTTCTCGAATCTTTTCCATACGTTATTAAATATAAAAAAGGTAAGGAAAACGTAGTGGCTGATGCACTATCTCGGAGGTATGCTTTACTAAATGTTTTGGATGCAAAATTGATGGGGTTTGTATTTCTCAAAGACTTATATGTCGAAGATGTTGATTTTGGTGAACATTTCAGGTTATGCGAAAAAGGAGCTTATGAGAAGTACTATCGGCATGATGGGTACTTATTCCGAGAAGGGAAGCTTTGTATACCCCAAGGGTCCGTTCGAGAGGTGTTGATTGAGGAAGCGCATAGTGGTGGATTAATGGGGCACTTCGGAGTTGCCAAGACCTTAGCCACACTCAACGAACACTTCTTTTGGCCCAAGATGCGAAGAGATGTTGAACGATTTTGTAATCGATGCATTGCTTGCAAGCGGCTAAATCACGAATAAAGCCCCACGGTTTGTATAAGCCATTGCCCATTCCCGAAACCCCTTCGTCTGATATCTCTATGGATTTCGTGTTAGGGTTACCAAGGAGTAAAAATAGACGAGATTCAATATTTGTGGTTGTAGATAGGTTTTCAAAAATGGCTCATTTTATAGCATGTCATAAAACTGATGATGCCGTGAATATTGCTAACTTATTTTTCAAAGAAGTAGTCAGGTTGCATGGCATGCCTAGGACGATTGTGTCCGACCGAGACGCGAAGTTTCTTAGCCATTGTTGGAGGACACTATGGGGGCGCCTTGGAATGAAGTTTCTGTTTTCAACCACTTGCCATCCGCAAACGGACGGCCAAACCGAAGTGGTCAATCGGATTTTGTCTACATTGCTTCGAGCTATCATCCGGAAAAATTTGAAGGCTTGGGAAGAATGCTTGCCACATGTGGAGTTTGCGTACAATCGAGCTGTTCATTCAGCTACCAAATTTTCTCCTTTTGAAATTGTCTATGGTTTCAATCCGCTAACACCACTAGATTTAATGCCATTGCCTTCTAACCAACTTATACATGTAGATGGAAAGCACAAAGCTGATTTTGTCAAGCAATTGCACCAATGAGTTCGAGACAATATTGAAGCCAAGACCAAGAACTATGAACAACATGCTAATAAAGGTCGCAAGTGAGTTGTGTTCGAGCCGGGAGATTGGGTTTGCTGCATATGCGCAAGGAGAGATTTCCTCTGCAAAGGCAATCCAAACTTCTTCCGAGAGGGGATGGACTCTTTCAAGTCCTTGAGTGAATTAACGATAACTCTTATAAATTGGACTTGCCTGGTGAATACAATGTTAGTACAACCTTTAATGTTTCTGATTTGTCTCTGTTTGATGCTGATTGCGATTTGAGGACAAATCGTTCTGAAGAGGAGGGGAATGGTGTGAGCTCGCCTATGAACAACGAAGAGTTCGAACGAGCAGCAATCACGTTGCCCATTGGTCCAATAACGCGAGCTAGAGCTAAACGTTTCAAAGATGCTATTTCAGAAATGGTGGAACGGGTTGTGGAAAATGATAGCAAGGAGTTTAAAAACGAGCTGAACATATTCAACTTCTTTGAAGCTGAATTTCGTTCTAGCTAATTAAATTGCTGCTGGAGTTTTAGACCATTTAAATAAGTTTTATTACAGCTTATAAATATGTCTTTAGTTAATATAAGTGTTTAATATGTCTTGATCTAGTTGAATTAAAAGATGTCTTGATTTCATTTAGTTTGTCTAAATTAATACATGTCTTAAATTTGTCCAAATTAATTTATGTGTCATGTTTTATTAATATTTAAGTTGCTTCAATGTTAAATTAGGATGTTCACATTATGCCTTATTTAGTTCAGCTAAATTTGTTTGAAATTAATTAAGTTCATGTGTGTTTTTAGGTGCAGTCGAATTTGAAGATTCATTGGGCAGATTCATGCATGAAGATTCAATGGATGTGAAGATGCATGCATGTTGGATTCAATGCACCAAACGATTCATGCATGGAATGCATTAAACAAGGTGTGCTGATTTTTGAAGTCTTCTATGTGACCATTCGGCCAAAAGAGATGATTCTTCATCCTCCAAGGCTGCCATTTATTTCCTTCACATTGCTGGATACATTTTGGCCACTCGGTTCATGGTGTTCACACTCTAAAGGCTCTTCAAAACCGTCCATTCACACCTAATGTGGCTGCTCAAGTACTCTCTTTATTATTGATAATTTTTCAGCAAGAGTTACCTATTGAATGCTCATTTAAGCCCATTAGCCGAATGTAGCTACTACATGCATCTCCAAGGTTCATTTGCTTAATGTGGAAGCTTCATGCATGGTCACCATTCAGCCGAACCTACATTGGCCATTTTTGTTCAATGTTTGCTTAGAAACTAAGTCTAGAATATGTCCATTCGGCTACTAGGCATTAGGCTAAAAATAGTTACTCATTTTCTTATAAAAGGACTTTTGACAAATTTCTGAATGAAATATCATTTTTGTGAGGCAATTCACTCTCTTTATTCTCCAAAGCTCAAATTGACTTATCTTCAACGAGTGGCGTCAATCTGACTTTGTTTCGAACTTATCACCATTGATGTGGCGTTCCTCATACCGTAGGTTCCTATTTTGCTAAATAGAGGGTCTCAGTTTTTATCCTAATTCCTTTTCTTTTCTTTAAAACCTTTAAGCCAGGGTCCTTATTTGCTAATAAGGGTTCGTTCTTGTTTCATTGGAAACCTTCAAACACCTTTTGCTTCCTAAGTCATTAAACCTTTTAAAACTCAAAGAACCAAATTCGTATTAATCCGACACTACCTAATTTCGATCGGGAATCAATTACGACTCGTCTTTACATCCGAAACGAGCTCGTATCAGAAGACTTGTTCAAGGTAGTAGGACGGTGGATGAATATTTGAAGGAGATGGAGATGCTCGTTCAGAGAGCTAATGTGGAGGAGGATGAAGAAACAACTATGGTTTGATTTATTGATGGTTTGAACAGGCCGATAGCCAATACATTGGGGCTACAAACTTACATTGATTTGGACGAAGCAGTTCACAAAGCCATTGAGATCGAGCAACAATTAAAGGAACAAAGGTTTGGGTCCTTCTCTACTTCACAATATTACCGAGGTAACAATTCCAATTCTGATTTTAAGAGTTCAAAATCACCTTTTGTTACTAATAAGTCTTCTTTGAGTAACAAGCAACCAGATTGGAAAAAAGGGGCTCCTGTTAAAACGCAAACACTTTCTAAGCAGCCCAATTTAGGTGATTCAAATATGAAGAGGACTCGTAAGATTGAATGTTTTAAGTGCAAAGGGCGTGGTCATTATAGTAGGGAATGCCCTAACACGAGATTACTTCTTCTGAAAGATAATGGTGAGTACACTTCTGACTCTGATAAAACAGATCCAGATATGCCAGAACTTGTGGATGATAGTGATAATGGTGAAGAGTTGGTTAAACCACCAAAAGAAGGGGACTTTACTGATTTTCAATGCCTTGTAGTTCGCCGAACCCTTAACATTCAGATGAAAGATGATGATAACCAAAGGACGAATATTTTCCATTCTTAGTGTTTTATTAAAGGTAACTTATGTGATAGGGGGTTGCGCGTGGACCAAGATTGAGTTGCCAAGTCACGAGGAAACTCCTACGAGGCTCTATCGAACAGATCTGAAATCAAAACGACAAATAAGATTAAAAGTAATTCAGAACGAAATTAAATCCCCAAAAACAACTAAGAACAGCCAAGAATCAAAGAACTTATGAGTAGATGTTATTTCGGAATGCAAGAACACGAAATCAATCTCCAAGATTGATTTCCCAACCAGCCGAATGATTCGGCCCAATTGAACACCCAAGTTGATTTCCCCAAATTCTAGCAACCGAATGGCCCCCAATCAGAATATGTAAGGAATGACAAGAACCCTAGAAATTGGGGATTTAAGGTCGATTCCTTGCTGCTAACAAAAGAAAGATTTATCGATTCTTTAATATGGAAAGGGCTGAAAACAAAACAAGAAGAGCAAATAGATCAATAAAGAATCGGCACAAAACAGAAATAAAGAAAAGAAATTGAATAGCAAGTAATTTAACAAGATAGGTCCTAAGAAGCCTTGAAAACCCGAAAGAATTCACAACTCCCTTCAAATGGCTCTAATCTCCCCTCCAAAGAGTATCTATGGAAAGAAGAAGGCTGAAGATGGCTCCCATAATCAAAAGATTGCTAAAACAAATTCTAAAGAAAAATCAAGAGAGAATTTTTGGAGAAAACCTCAAAAAAAATTATGCTCTTAACAAATCTGAAAATTTGATTAAATTCTAAGTAGTGAATACAATGGGTGGCCGACCATCACTTATATAGGCCTCAAACTAATCCTAATCTCATTAGGAAACTTAAAAATTAACCCTAAATAATAAAAATAATAAAAGAATTTCGGCCTAACACTTAAATGGGCTGTTTTGGGCCGAATTTTGACATGTAATATCTCTAGAGCCTAAAAAATTAAATTAACAAATAAAATGTTTACAAATTGGGCCCTTTGATATTTTGGCCTGATTTTCAACTAAGTATGTGTGGATTTCTTGATTGGGCTTGGAATTTGCTTATTGGACCTCGCCTTCAAGAAATTGGGCTTGTATTCCATCTTCTACTAAAATTGGTTCGTTGATGCTCGTAACGGAGATCCAATGAGCTTTGGGTGCAAGATTCAGTTTCTTGGACCAAGACTTCCAAGATTTGAAATCTCGATTTTCTTGATTCTTGATTCTTGAAATCGCTCCAAACAGCAAAATTGGGCCGAGATTCGGTTTCTTGATTTTCTTAAAAACAATAAAGTGAATCTTGATTTTCTTGATTTGAGCCCATCACCTTCTTGAGCTTGGGTTGGGCCTTTGTGACTCGTATCATTATGTAGTGAGTAGCTATTTGGTGGATTCTTTAAAGTTTCCTTGTACCAAACACCCTAAGTCAGTATCACCTTCAAGGCTTAATGAATGTTCAAGTTAAAGTTACTGAAAGGTCCTTGGTCACTTTTAAGCTTGGGAATTATGAGGATGAAGTATGGTGTGATGTGGTCCCAATGCATGCGGCACACTTGCTCCTTGGACGGCCTTGGCAATTTGATCGCGATGTTACACACCAAGGTAAACTTAATTGATACTCCTTTGTGTTTAAAGGTAGGAAATTCACTTTTGCTCTTTTAAACCCCACTGATGTATATAAAGATCAATTGAAGATGATGAAATTTTGTGAGGGGGTAAGGGAGAAAGGACAAGTACAAAAGACAGAGAGAAAAGAGGCTAGTAGTGGAAAAAGTCCAAATTTAAAAAGCCCAAAGTTGAGTGAATCCACAAGTGGTAAAATGAGCGGAAAAATTTTTTTGGCCACAAAAAAAGATGTGAGGAGAGCCCTACTCAATAAACAGCCTTGTATCCTTGTGAGGTTTAGGCAAAATTATTTATCTTTATCTAACGTTAACGAAAATTTGCTTAGTATGTTTCAGTCTCTTTTGCAGGATTATGAAGATGTTTTTAGTGAGGCCCCTAAAGGTTTACCACCTTTACGAGGGATAGAACATCAAATTGACTTAGTACCCGGAGCTTCAATCCCAAATCGACTAGCCTATAGATGCAATCCCGAGGAGACAAAGGAATTGCAAAGGCAAGTTGAGGAGTTACTAGAAAAAGGGTACATTCGCGAGAGCCTAAGTCATTGTGCCATTCCTGTCTTATTGGTACCAAAGAAAGATGGTACGTATCGAATGTGTGTTGATTGCCGTCCAATCAACAAAATAACGGTAAAGTATTGACACCCAATTCCTAGACTTGATGATATGCTTGATGAATTACATGGTTAAGTTATATTTACTAAAATTGATTTAAAAAGCGGTTATCATCAAATTCGAATGAGGAAGGGATGAATGGAAAACAACCTTTAAAACAAAATTTGATTGTATGAATGGTTAGTTATGCCTTTCGCCTTACTAATCCACCTACTACATTTATGAGATTAATGAATCATGTTTTAAGGCTTCACTTGGGTAAATTTGTAGTAGTTTACTTTGATGATATTTTAATTTACTCCAAGTCATTAGATGATCATGTTTTCCATGTTAGAACCGTTTTGGATATTCTCATGAGCTGAAAATTATTTGCCAACCTTGATAAATGCACATTCTGTTGTGATAAACTAATATTCTTAGGTTTCATAGTTAGTGCTCAAGGTATTCATGTCGATGAGGACAAAGTCAAGGCAATCAAGGAGTGGCCAACTCCTAAATCGGTAACTGAGGGAGATCTTTCCATAGTTTAGCTAGTTTTTATAGATGATTTGTGAAAGATTTCTCTACTATTGCTGCCCCATTGACAGAAGTTATAAAGAAATCAGTGGGTTTCAAATGGGGTGAAACCCAAGAAAAGGCTTTTCAGACCTTAAAAGATAAGTTATGTTCTGCTCCTCTTCTCAAATTACCTGGTTTTTCTAATACTTTTGAGCTTGAATGTGATGCTTCAGGAATTGGAATTGGCACCATTTTAATGCAAGATAAGCAACCTATTGCTTATTTTAGTGAGAAATTGAATGGTGCACAGTTAAACTACTCGACTTATGACAAAGAACTTTTGGCATTGGTTCGTGCACTTCAAGTATGGCAACATTATTTGCTTCCTAATGAGTACAGCCCATTTAAGTGGCCAGCCGAATTTCCCTATTATTTTTCTTAATTAGGTTTAATTTTTAAGTTCTCCTAATGAGATTAGAAATAGTAGAAGGCCTATATAAGAGATGGCCGGCCACCCTTTGTATTCATTACTCAATACATTAAAATTTCAGTTTTTGTTAAAGTGCAGAATTTTTTTTGGGGATTTCTCCAAGAATTCTCTCTTGAGCTTTCTTTAGAAGTTGTTTTAACAAACTTGTGATTGTGGGAGCCATCTTCAACCTTCTTCTTGCCATTGATATTCTTTGGAGGGGAGATTAGAGCCGTTTGAAGGGATTTGTGAAATCTTTCGAGATTTCAAGGATCTTTAGGACTTATCTTTTATTTCTTGCTGTTTCGATTTCTTTATTTATTTTCTCTTGTGTCAATTCTTGATCTCATTTGTTTGCTGTTATTCTTGTGTTTTTCCAACCATATTCCAACTCTAAGAATCGATTAATTCTTCCTTCGTTGGCAGCAAGGGGTCGTCCTCAAAATCCCCTAATTCTAGGGTTTGGCCGATTGGGTTATAATCTGTTTGGGGGTCAATCGATTGCTGGAATTTGGAAAAATCATCTTGGATGTTCAATTAGACTAAATCGCATCCTTTATTCACTTCTTGAATCGTTCAATTCCATTGTTCTCTTTCTTTGTTTCTTGCTGCTCCTTTAATTGAATTTGGGAATTTAAATTCAAATCTAATTCGGTTTAATCTTAATCTTTATTTTTGTTTTCAGATCTGTTCGCCTAGGATCTTTCGTAGGAGTTTCTCGTGACTTGGCAACTCGATCTTGGTCCGCGCGCAACCCCATATCATTCAATCTCACGAGTCCTCTTCATATTTGGATCACCTAAATTGGGCTACTTAGAAGGTGTTTGCGTTTTAACAGGATCCCCTTTTTTCCAATCTGATTGCTTGTTACTCAAAGTGATGTGAGCTTGCCTACGAACCAAGTAGAGATCAAACAAGAAGATATTAATCTACCTCTTGGTCCGATAACGGTAGCTAGAGCTAAACGATTCAAAGATGCTATTTCAGCAATTGTGGAACGAATTGAGGAAAAAGATAGCAAGGAGCTTAGAGACGAGCTTAACATTTTCAACTTCTTTGAAGCCGAATTTGTTCCAGCTAATTAATTTGTTGCTGGAATTTTTGAACCATTTAAATAAGCTTTAGTTAAGTTTTTACTAC
Source organism: Gossypium raimondii (assembly GCF_025698545.1). Taxonomy (NCBI): domain Eukaryota; kingdom Viridiplantae; phylum Streptophyta; class Magnoliopsida; order Malvales; family Malvaceae; genus Gossypium; species Gossypium raimondii. Next base: position 54,168 of record NW_026291305.1, on the reverse strand, counting down.
AGCTTATAAATATGTCTTTAATTAATTTAAGTGTTTAATATGTCTTGATTTAGTTAAATTAAAGGTGTCTTGATGTCATTTAGTTTGTCTAAATTATTACATGTTTTAAATCTGTCCAGCAGAATTTATGTGTTATGATTTGTTAATATTTAAGTTGTCTCAATGTTATTTAGGATGTTCACATTATGTTTTAATTTAATTCAGCTGATTTGGATTGATTTAATTAAGTTCATGTGTTTATTTTAGGTACAAATTAATTTGAAGATTCATTGGATAGATTCATGCATGAAGATTCAATGGATGTGAAGATGCATGCATATTGGATTCATGCACCTAATGATACATGCATGGAATGCATTCAAATTGGTGTGCTGATTTTTAAGTTTTCTATGTGTCCATTCGGCAAAAGAGATGATTTTCATTCTCCAAAGTCGCCATTTATTTCCTTCACATTGCTAGAAATCTTTTGGCTATTCGGTTCATGGTGTTCACACTCTAAGGCTCTTCAAAACCATCCATTCACACCTGATATGGCTGCTCAAGTACTCTCTTTATTATTGGTAATTTTTCAGCAAGAGTTGCCCATTGAATGCTCATTTAAACCCATTAGCCGAATGTAGCTGCTACATGCATTTCCAAGATCCATTTGCTTAATGTGGAAACTTCATAGTTGGTCACAATTTAGCCGAATCTACATTGCCTATATTCATGAAGTTAAGCTGAATTTTAGTTCATTGTTTTGCTTAGAAATTAAGTTTTGAACTTGTCCATTCGGCTACTAGTTGAAAGTCTATAAATAGTTTCTGTTTTTCTTGTAAAAGGACTTTTGACAAATTTCTGAATGAAATATCATTTTAGTGAGGCAATTCACTTCTTTATTCTCCAAAGCTCAAATTGACTTATCTTCAACGAGTGGCGTCAATCTGACTTTGTTTCGAACTTATCACCATTGGTGTGGCGTTCTTCATACCGTAGGTTCCTATTTTGCTAAATTGAGGGTCTCGGTTATTATCTTAATTCCTTTTCCTTTCTTTGAAACCTTAAGCCCGGGTCCTTATTTGCTAATAAGGGTTCGACTTGTTTCTTCAAAATATGCATCAAACAACACTCTATCAAACTCCTTTGTTTCCCAAAGCCATTTAATTTTAAACACCAAGACTTGAATTTGTTTTGAAACCGACACTACCTAATTTCAATCGGAATTAGTACGACTCGTCACATCTTTCAAATGAGCTCGTATCACAAAGAAGACTTATTAGTAACAAAAGGTGATTTTGAACTCTTAAAATCGAATTGGAATTGTTACCTCGGTAATATTGTGAAGTAGAGAAGGACCTAAACCTTTGTTCCTTTAATTGTTGCTCGATCTCAATGGCTTTGTGAACCGCTTCTTCCAAATCAATGTAAGTTTGTAGCCTCAATGTATTAGCTATCACCGCTCAAACCATCAATAAATCGAACCATAGTTGTTTCTTCATCCTCCTCCACATTAGCTCTCTGAACGAGCATCTCCATCTCCTTAAAATATTCATCCACCGTCCTACTACCTTGAACAAGTCTTCTCAGCTTTGTTTTAATTTCTCTATAGTAGTGAGGTGGAATAAACCTTTTACGCATAATCTGTTTCAACTCATCCCATGTCGAAATCTCACCTTCATAATTCCGATGACGATTTACCCCAAGTTGAGTCCACCAACTTAATGCATAATCTGAAAATTCCAGCATTGGTAATGCTACCTTTTCATCATCTGGACATTTATAGTACCGAAACATAAGTTCAATCTTACATTCCCATTCACAATAAGCTTCTGGATCATTCTTACCACAAAATTGGGGAATTGTGAACTTCGGTTTTGCCAAAGAAGGTTGTCCACGATCATGAAAATCAAAATCAGTTCTAGTGACACGTCGAGGACCGCGCCTGATGTGCGCACGCTCACACCAACAAAGCAAACTGATCCGGAGGTCTTACCATTAGGACCTATTACTCGATCTAAGGCAAAGAAATTCAGGGAAGCCTTGTTCCTTACTTGTGCTACGATTCCAGATTTATTCGATCATGTTCATGCCTTAGAACATAGGCTTTATAACATGTTGCATGCTAATATGTGATGTATTTAGGTTCTACTACATTATTATGTATGTATTTAAGTATGTTTTGGTGTTGATTTGATGTTGTTTGTGCTTTAATGAATAAGATTGCAAGTGTTTACAGCTTGTATTAGTGTAGAAACTAAGCTCTATAATGTGTTACATACTTGAAGTGTAACATTTGCATTTGTTCCTTTGAGTGTATAAGTGTGTTTGCATTATGTTTACAAACTTGTTAATAAGTTTTCAATAAGTTTGCATTACTTTAATGCATGTTTGTTTTGTTTACCATAAGGAAACGTAATGGACAAAGAACTTAAGATCTCATTTCTAGCTCGGTTGAAGCTCAAATATGTGCATGCAGACTCATCTCACTTCGAAATAGTTACGAAAGATTGTTTCACTCATTTCATTTCAAGACATTTCTAGCTAGCTCAAAACTCACTCCACCACTCAACTCCACTTCTTGAGTCCGTAGCAAATGAAACATGTCCTATGTAAGGTCAAGTGTCCTATGCATTTGTGGCAGCCCATGTGGCGTCCAAACATGTGAGGAGCACATGACCGCTTGTGCAAGAGTGTGTGTGTGCATGTGTAGCCGAATATACAAGGATAAGAACAAGGGAGGTTGTCGTTTGAAATTTAAATGTATGGTCGCTATTAAAATGATGCCAAAAGGAGTTATAACTTCTTATTTTAAACCCTTTTGATTACAACCACAATTTCCATTCAACACCCTCTTTGTACTTATAAATACATATTAAAATGATGTATTTAGGTTAGATGATTTATGAAAACAATTACGTTTGAGACTTTCTCTCAATTTCGGTTCTTCATTGAACTTTCCTTGGCATTTCAGACTTAGTTTTTTGTGTCAAATTTTCTTGATACATCGGGTTCCTAGATCGCTATCTAGAGGGTCCAAGTCCTTTTGACGTTGAACAGATTCGATTCGGGTTTGCTCAGTAGATTGTGCAAGTTCTTTCGAGTTTAACGTTATTCTATTCCAACGATTACTTTTGCCATTGTTGAACACTCAAGTTGCTGCCTTGGCCGTTTCATGAAGCGGTCGACTTCACCGATTGAATTTCTATTTGTTTTAAACACCAACAACTTCATTTTCGTTCCATTTTTGTTCTTTTTTTTACCCATATTTTACCATGATTATTTCTTTAATTCCTTGCTGTTTTCTTGTTGCAGGAACGTGCTTACAACATTCCTAGATCCGTAACATACGAAGATAGTTTGTTTCATTAGGCTACATCGTATTTTCTGGTATCAGAGCATAGGGTTGGAATTGTTGTACTTTTCTTCTCCAACAAGAAAATTCAAAATTCAAAACAATATATATATATCAGTTTCGAAAATTCAAAAAAAAAATAACAACAAAAAGAGAAAGAAAAATCATATTCAAAAATAAAAAAAATAAAGGAGGAATTGAAATTTATCAAGTTTGGGAAAGAAAAAAAAAGTGTGTTTTGTTATGTTGAAATGTTGAATAATGTTTAGTTTTGTACTCTGTAATTGCGAAGTGCTTGGATATCAACCGAAACGAACTACTCTTATTTGTTCGGTGCTAGAAACGTTGTAAAGCACTTCTTTGCAGTAAGAAACTAAATTATTTAAATTCCATCATTTTTCCTTTGTTTATTTTATTTTCTTATCCTTTTACTCTTTTCTTATCCTTTCCCTTTGTTTATTTATTTTTTTCTCTCTCTAACCGTGTGTTTTCCTTATAGCCAACACAATTATAACAGGTTCTGAAATGTTCGATTAGTCCTTTAAAGAACTAAAACACGAGAAATTGTGAGGGAAAAAGGCATTGAGCGTTGTGAGAATGAAGGGAGACAAAAGAGTCATTCACGCATTCTCCCGAAAGTGAAACACGGCTACCGAGTGCTATTTTAGAGTGCAGTTCTTTGGAGTGAAAACTAAGAGGTTTTGAGAGTGTGTTGTGAGGACTTTTATTTTTGTTTTACTTAACTCATTATCTATATTCTTGTGTGTTGCTTTAGATGACAGGATCAGGAGATCGTAGTCGTGGTGGAGATCAACCACCAGATTTGCAAATGCAAGCTATTACTCGCACCTTGCAACGTCTATTAGAAAATGCATTAGAGCCTATACACTCTCGTTTGGACAAGATTGAATGGGGTGGTTCACAATCTGTCCATAATGAACAAAATGATGAAAATGACATTGAACATTCACCAAGGGTGAATCAACGACCAGGACGCACAGTTGACGATAATATTTCTAACATTAAAGTTGCCATACCTTCTTTTCGTGGACGTTCAGATCCGGATGCTTATCGACATGGGAAAGCAAGGTTGAACACGTTTTGAGTGTTATAACTACTCGAACGAAAAAAGTTCGACTAGCGACTATGGAGTTTGTTGACTATGCACTGGTATGGTGGGACCAATTACTGATTAGTCGACGACGTACAGGTGAAGGTCTAGTGAGAACATGGGAAGATATGAAGCGTATCATGCGGAGACGATTTGTTCCTTCTCACTATCATCGAGATTTATTACAGAAATTACAAACCTTGAAACAGGGCAACAGGAGCGCTGAGGACTATTTCAAGGGGATGGAGATGTCCATGATGCGTACAAACATAGTTGAGGACCGTGAGGTGACTATGGCTCGGTTTTTGGCAGGTTTAAATTCTGAAATAGAAAACATTGTTGAAATGCAACATTATGTTGAGTTGGATGACATGGTGGATATGGCGATCAAAATTGAGCGACAACAACGTAGAAAAGCTTCTACTCGAGGTAATACTCCATTTAAATCTTTTTTGAATCCTTTATATACCCCTAACAATGCCAGGAAACAAGCACCACAACCGCCATTACGGATTCGAGAGCCAGGCGAATCCAGCAAACCAAAGCCTCCAATTGCTGATAATGGACGTGGCAAACAACCAATGGTGGCACCAGAACGATCAAGAGATATTCAGTGCTTTAAGTGCCTTGGGAGAGGACATGTTGCTAGCTAGTGTCCTAATCGGAGGGTTATGTTGATGCGAGAAGATGGAGAGATCGAGTCAGATTCTGAGGAAGATGTACATGAACTCCCGACTAAAGAAGATGAAGAGAATGACCTAGAAGTTCTGAATCTGGTCAAGTTATGAAGATCATGGTTGTCAAACGTAGTTTGAATGTGCAACAGGTGCAAGACGAGCAACAACGTGAGACTATCTTTCACACACGATGCAAGGTTCAAGATAAGGTATGTGTTGTGATTATTAATAGTGGTAGTTGTACTAATGTTGCTAGTTCAGTGATGGTTGACAGATTAGGTCTTAAGACGACGAAGCATCCGAATCCGTACAAGTTGCAGTGGTTGAATGACGGTGGAGAACTTAAAGTGACGAAACAAGTGGTTGTACCATTTACAATTGGAAACTACAAGGACGAGGTCCTTTGTGATGTTGTGTCGATGGATGCTACTCACCTTCTTTTCGGGCGCCCTTGGCAGTATGACAAGAGGGCAATGCATGATGGTTTTACAAATCGATACTCTTTTATGCATGCAGGTAAGAAGATTACTTTGGCTCCTTTGACACCGAGTCAAGTAATTGAAGATCAAACAAGCTTGAAAAAGAGTAAGGAAGTTGCAAAGGAGAAGAAAAGATGAGCGATATGCAAGCGATGAGAAATCAAGAAATGTCTTTCCTCTCACCAATCCTTGTTTATTTTAATGTTTAAAGATCATTGTTTATTGGCTGAGTTCCCTGCTGATTTGCCTGCATCGATTGTGTCCCTTTTGCAAGAGTTTGAGGATGTGTTTCCGAAAGAAACACCGAAGGGATTACCACCTCTTCGTGGCATTGAGCACCAGATTGATTTCATTCCAGGTGCTACCATTCCAAATCGACCAGCTTATCGTACTAACCCTGAAGAGATGAAAGAGCTTCAAAGGCAAGTTACAGAATTGATGGACAAGGCTTATATTCGAGAAAGTCTGAGTCCATGTGCTGTTCCGGTGTTGTTAGTACCGAAAAAAGATGGGTCTTGGAGGATATGCGTAGATTGTAGAGCTGTGTATCAAATTACAATTAAGTATCGTCATCCTATTCCTAGACTTGATGACATGTTGGACGAGCTTTGCGGAGCCGTCATCTTCTCCAAAATAGACTTGAAGAGTGGATATCATCAGATTCGCATGCGAGAAGACGATGAATGGAAGACAACCTTCAAAAAAAAGCTAGGTTTGTATGAATGGTTAGTGATGCCTTTTGGTTTAAGTAATGCACCTAGTACTTTTATGCGACTAATGAATCATGTTCTGCGATCTTTTATTGGAAAGTTATGTGTTGTGTACTTTGATGACATTTTAGTTTATAGCAAGACTTTGCAGGATCACGTAGAACATCTGAGAGCTGTACTGCAGACTTTGAGAGAAGAAAGATTGTATGGTAACGTAGAGAAATGTGTGTTTTGTAATTGATGCACTTACATTTCTTGGTTACATTGTGAGTGCACAGGGTGTTGAAGTTGATCATGAGAAAATAAAGGCAATTCAGGAATGGTCACGACCGACATCGATTACTCAAGTTAGATCATTTCATGGTTTAGCTAGTTTTTATCGACGGTTTGTTCCTAACTTCAGTTCTATTACCGCACCCTTAACCGGAATTATTAAGAAGAATTCCAGCTTCTTGTGGGGTAAAGAATAAGAAGATGCCTTTCTAAAAATTAAGGATTGTTTGACAAAAGCACCAGTGTTAGCCTTACCTGACTTTGATATCACTTTTGAAATTGAATGTGATGCTTCTGGAGTTGGTATAGGCGCAGTTTTAATACAGGAAAAGAGGCCCGTTGCATATTTTAGTGAGAAACTGAGTGGAGCAACATTGAATTATCTAGTTTATGATAAAGAGATGTATGCACTGATTCGGGCATTGGAGACATGGCAGCATTACTTGTTGCCTAAGGAGTTTGTGATCCACACTGACCACGAGGCTTTACGATATATCACAGGTCAGCATAAATTGAACAAACGACATGATAAATGGGTTGAATTCTTAGAATCTTTTCCTTATGTCATTCGATACAAAAAAGGGAAAGATAATGTCGTTGCTGATGCATTATCACGCAGATATGTACTATTGAGTTATCTTGATTCACATTTGATCATGATTTTTGCGATAAGTATAATGCTTGTGAGAAAGGTGCAGATGGAAAATTCTACAGGCATGATGGATATCTTTTCAAAGAAAACAGGATATGCATTCCACAGGGTTCAATGCGTGAAATACTGATCCGTGAAGCACATGAAGGTGGATTGATGGGTCATTTTGGGGTCACTAAAACGTTACACACCTTAAAAGAGCATCTTTTCTGGCCTAAGATGCGCCGGACGTTGAACGCCATCTGTGAACGTTGTGTGACATGTAAGAAAGCAAAATCGAAGGTTTCACCACATGGTATGTACTTACCTTTACCTATTCTGAATCCCTTGACCGATATTGCAATGGACTTTATTTTGGGATTACCTCGAACTAGAACAGTCGGGATAGTATATTTGTTGTGGTTGATAGATTCTCAAGATGGCACATTTCATTTCATGCCATAAGACTGATGATGCTGTTAATGTGGCTAACTTGTTCTTTAAAGATGTTGTACGATTACATGGTATTCCTAGGTCGATTGTTTCTGACAGGGATGTGAAGTTTTTGAGTCATTTCTGGAGGACTCTTTGGAGTAAACTTGGTACGAAACTTATGTTTTCTACTACTTGTCATCCCCAGACTGATGGGCAAACTGAGGTTGTTAATAGAGTTTTATCTACTTTACTTCGATCCATCATTAAAAAGAACATCAAAACTTGGGAAGATTGTTTGCCACACGTTGAATTCGCTTATAACCATGCTGTACATTCTGCTACTAAGATGTCACCTTTTGAGGTTGTTTATGGCTTTAATCCTATTACGCCTCTAGATATGTTGCCTTTGCCGCAGGAACAGGTGATGAACAGGGACGGTAAAGCAAAAGCAGAATACATGAAGAAATTGCATCAATAGGTTAAGGAGAACCTCGAATGAAGGACTCAACAGTATACAAAGCAAGCAAACAAGGGCAGAAAGCGAGTCACCTTCGATGTGGGAGTTTGGGTTTGGGTTCATTTCCGAAAGGAACGATTTCCAGCCCAGAGGCGGTCCAAGCTATTACCGCGTGGTGATGGTCCTTTTCAAGTGTTGGAGAAAGTGAATGACAACGCCTACAAGTTAGACTTCCCGGGGGAATACAATGTGAGTGCCACATTTAATGTATCTGATTTAACCCCTTATGATGATTCTACAGATTTGAGGACAAATCCTTTTCCAGAAGGGGGCATGATGTGCGCACGCTCACACCAACAAAGCAAACTGATCCGGAGGTCTTACCATTAGGACCTATTACTCGATCTAAGGCAAAGAAATTCAGGGAAGCCTTGTTCCTTACTTGTGCTACGATTCCAGATTTATTCGATCATGTTCATGCCTTAGAACATAGGCTTTATAACCTGTTGCATGCTAATATGTGATGTATTTAGGTTCTACTATGTATTATGTGTGTATTTAAGTATGTTTTGGTATTGATTTGATGTTGTTTGTGTTTTAATGAATAAGATTGCAAGTGTTTACAGACTTGTATTAGTGTAGAAACTAAGCTCTATAATGTGTTACATCTTGAAGTGTAACATTTGCATTAGTTCCATTGAGTATATAAGTGTGTTTGCATTATATTTACACTTGTTAATAAGTTTTCAATAAGTTTGCATTACTTTAATGCATGTTTGTTTTGTTTACCATAAGGAAACGTAATGGACAAAGACTTAAGATCTCATTTCTAGCTCGGTTGAAGCTCAAATATGTCCATGCAGCTCATCTCACTCGAAATAGTTCGAAAGATTGTTTCCACTCATTTCACCAAGACATTTCTAGCTAGCTCAAAACTCAGCTCCACCACTCAACTCCACCGACGAGTCCGTATAATTGAAACGTGTCCTATGTAAGGGCAAGTGTCCTATGCATTTGTGGCAGCCCATGTGGCGTCCAAACATGTGAGGAGCACATGACCGATTGTGCACAAGAGTGTGTGTGCATGTGTAGCCGAATATACAAGGATAAGAACAAGGGAGGTATTAAAATGATGCCAAAAGGAGTTATAACTTCTTATTTTAAACCCTTTTGATTACAGCCACGAATTTCCATTCAACACCCCTCTTTTGTACTTATAAATACATATTAAAATGATGTATTCAGGTTAGATGATTTATGAAAACAATTACGTTTGAGAATTTCTCTCAATTTCGGTTCTTCATTGAACTTTCCTTGGCATTTCAGACTTAGTTTGTTGTGTCAAATTTTCTTGATACTTCGGGTTCCTAGATCGCTATCTAGAGGGTCCAAGTCCTTTTGACGTTGAACAGATTCGATTCGGGTTTTCTCAGTAGATTGTGCAAGTTCTTTCGAGTTTAACGTTATTCTATTCCAACGATTACTTTTTCCATTGTTGAACACTCAAGTTGCTGCCTTGGCCGTTTCATGAAGCGTTCGACTTCACCGATTGAATTTCTTTTTGTTTTAAACGCCAACAACTTCATTTTCCTTCCATTTTCGTTTGTTTTTACCCATATTTTACCATGATTATTTCTTTAATTCCTTGCTGTTTTCTTGTTGCAAGAACGTGCTTACAACATTCCTAGATCCGTAACATACGAAGATAGTCTGTTTCATTAGGCTACATCGTATCAGCGCCTATGAGCAGGAGGCTGGTTATCCATATCTTCTTTAATTGGATCTCGATATTGAGACTCTTGATTCAATCACACCTCATTGATGGTAGTAGTCAAAGCTCGAAGTGCAGCAGCCTGTTTGTCCAACTGTTGTTGGAATTTTTTAAATGTTTCATCATTATTATCACCTTTAGACATTTTCTAAAAACCTGCAAAAAATAAACACTCAACACTCAAAAATAAAAGTTAGCAAACCTCACCGTTAATCACTCAAAAAGAAAAATTTAAATTTTGAATGAGGTAGAATTCAGTCTTGTGAGTTCTTTAGTAGAGTTTATATCAACCAATTAGAAAGTGTATGAACTGAACTTCCAAAGAGTCCTAATTTGCACTAGGATGCCAAAAACTGACGAGACACCAATTGATTTGTGTCGCACTGAGGAAGAATTGTGCACACTTTAAAAATCCTACTAACACAAGAAACAATAAGGTGTTAGATAATGTAAAGGGAGAATAATGTCAAACAAATGAAAACCTACAGCTAAGAATCAATAAAAATTGCTAAAACCAGAAAACCCAAAAAACTGCGGAGTAACTTGACAACTTTGTTCGAGGTGTTCCCGAAATCAAAAAATCACAAAATTAAATCTGGAATGTCCTTCAATATTTAATTTTTGATCTGGAAAGTTTGGGTACTAAATTCAACCCGCTGAATATTTTTTAAAATTTTTATTGGATTTCATTTTTTTTGGTTTTTTTTTCTTTTTCGACTGATTTTTTTGCGGGATTAATTTTTTTATATTCAATCACAGTTCCAAAAATATGTATGTAAAATTTCAGATCAATCAGACAATTTTTACCCACTCAAATGAATTTTTTTCGAAAATTTTTTTGGGTAAAACTGCTGTTTGTAGTTTAAAAAATAAAGATCAGTTTAGAAATCAACCAAGAACACCCAAAACACCTAAAATCTGATACCAAATGATAGAGGGTTGCGCACAGACCAAGATCGAGTTGCCAAGTCACGAGGAAAACTCCTACGAGGTTCTAAACGAATATATCTGAAATCAAAACAAAGAATAAGATTAACACAAATCAGATATGGAATTAAAATCCCCAAAACAACTAAGAACAACCAAGAATGAAAGAACTTATGAATAGATGTTTTTGAGAATGCAAGAATATAAAATCGATCTCCAAGATTGATTCCCCACAAGCCGAATCTGTCCAAGAACACCGAAACAGTAAGCAAATTAAAACAATCAGAATTTTTAATGGAATCTAAGGGTTGGTGCGGCAAGAAGACAAGAAAGAAATCGATGGAATAGAACGATTCAGTAAGTGAACAAAAGATTGTGATGCTGCCCAATTGAACACCCAAGATGGTTTCCCCAAATTTCAGCAATCGAATGGCCTCCAAGCAGAATATGTAAAAATCGGCAAGAACCCTAGAAATTGGGGATTTTATGACCGATTCTTTGCTGCCAACAAGAAGAGTGTTATTCGATTCTTTAAGATGGAAGAGGGCTGGAAACACAAAAAGAATAGCAAATAGATTAGTTAAAGATTCGGCACAAGCAGAAATAAAGAAAAGAAATTGAACAGCAAATAAACCCAAGATAAGTCCTAAGAAGCCTTGAAATCCCGAAAGATATCATAACTCCCTTCAAACGGCTCTAATCTCCCCTCCAAAGGAATATCAATGGCAAGACGAAGGTTGAAGATGGCTCCCACAATCACAAGATTGTTAAAACAACTTCTAAAGAACACTCAAGAGAGAATTCTTGGAGAAAACCCCAAAAAAAATTCTGCACTCAACAAATCTGAAATTTTGATATATCTAAGTAGTGTGTACAAGGGTGGCCGGCCATGCCTTTAAATAGGCCTTAGACTAATCCTAATCTTATTAGAAAACTTAAAAATTAAACCTAATTAATAAAAATAATAGGTAAATTCTGTCATGCACTTAAATGGACTGTTTGGGCTGAATTTTAACATGTAACCTTCCTAAAGCCTAAAATTTAAATTAACAATTAAAATGTTTACAAATTGGGCCCTTTGACAATTTGGCCTGATTTTCAACTAAATATGGGTGTATTTCTTGATTGGGCTTGGAATATTCTTATTGGGCCTCGCCTTCAAGAACTTGGGCTTGTGATCCATCTTTTACCGAAATTGAGTTGTTGATGCTCGTGACGGAGATCCAATGCGCTTTGGCTACAAGATTTGGTTTCTTGGACCAAGATTTCCAAGATTTGAAATCTTGATTTTCTTGATTCTCGAAATTGCTCCAAACAGCAAAATTGGGCCAAGATTCGGTTTCTTGATTTTCTTGAAAATAAGAAAGTGAATCTTGATTTTCTCGTTCTTTTGTGTACGCATCTAAGGCCTTGCTAACGAACTCCTGAATGGTCCCATTTAGTTTGGAACACATTTGTCGGGCCTTTGATCTCGTTATTGGGCTTTATGGTAATTTGAGCCCATTACGTTCCTGAACTTGGGTTGGGCCTTTGTGACTCGTATCACCCGTTGCCATGTTCAAGGCAAGATGTGTAGTCTGATTATTGACGGAGGGAGTTGCACCAATGTCGCAAGTTCTTTGCTTGTTGAAAGACTTGGTTTAGCCACAACAAAGCATCCAAATCCTTACAAGCTTCAATGGCTAAATGACGGAGGTGAACTCAAGGTGACGAAGCAAGCAAATGTGGCATTTTCAATAGGCAAGTATCAAGATGAGGTGATTTGCGATGTCGTACCGATGCACGCTGGACACTTGCTATTGGGGCGTCCTTGGCAATTTGATCGGCGGGTAGTCCACGATGGCTACACAAATCAGTATTCATTTAAGCATCTTGGCAGGAATGTCACACTAGCTCCTCTCACACCATAGCAAGTGCATGAAGACCAACTCAAAATGAAGCAATCTATTGAGCGAGAAAACTAAAAAGAGAAAAACAAAAAGAGTGAAAAGAAAAATAAAGAAAAGAATGACGAGAGTGAGATAAAAACAAGAGTGAAAAAAGAAAAAGAAAAAGAGTGTGAAAATGAAAAAACAAGTGTTTTTTCCAGAAAAAGAAAGATTCAAAAATTGATGTTGGCGAGGCAACCCATCTTCGTACTTATGTACAAATAGTGTTTATTGGAAACAAACGAATTTGATAAAACTTTGCCTACTTCTATTGTCTCTTTGTTGCAGGAATTCGGAGATATATTTCTCGAAGAAGTGCCAAATGGACTGCCTGATGCGATCCAGCCCGGGTTAATCAAGTCGTTTCACAAAGTTTGCCCGATCGTCGACGAGGAGAAGTTCTAGCAGCCAAAAAGGTGTAAATTTTTTTTAAAATTTGTGAAAGCTTACAAAGTGAATTTTGTAATGACAGAAGGTTTAGAAAGATGTAGGTTCGGTTTAATAAAGGAATCAAAGGATAGTTAAATTGGGATAATTTGTGGGAATGGAAAAATGGACTTAACTCCAGAAACGATTCAACACTAAAGAGTGTCACCCCGGTTTCTATTTGAATTTAAACTGAATCAGATTTGAATTTAAATCCCCAAATTCAATTAAAAGAGCAGCAAGAAACAAAGAAATAGAATAGATGACTCAAACGCAATTGGAAGTATAGAAAGAATTTGAATCGACCAACAAATTGATTCGGCCAAGAATGCCCAAATTCCAGCAGTCGAATTTTCACCCAACAAGTGGAAATAGCAATCGGCAAAACCCTAGAAATTGGGGAAAACTTGAATCGATCTAGGAGCTGCCAACAAGAGATCAAATTAAACGAAGAGTTCTTGGAATTTAATCAAGGCTGAAACACAAACAAGAACAGCAAAAGAATTAGAAGAAGAATCAGCACAAGCAGAATTAAAGAAAATAAATTGAACAGCAAGAATTAAAGAAATGTCCTAAGAATCCTTGAAATCCCGAAAGATTTCACAAATCCCTTCAAATGGCTCTAATCTCCCCTCCAAAGAATATCAATGGCAAGAAGAAGGTTGAAGATGGATCCCACAATCACAAGATTGCTAAAACAACTTCTAAAGAAAGCTCAAGAGAGAATTATTGGAGAAAACCCCAAAGAAAATTCTGCACTTTATCAAAACTGAAATTTTAATGTATTGAATAATGAGTACAATGGGTGGCCGGCCATCACTTATATAGGCCACAAACTAATCCTAATCTTATTAGAAAACTTAAAAATTAACCCTAATTAATAAAAATAATAAGAGAATTTCGGCCAAGTACTTTAAATGGGCTATTTTGGGCCGAATTTAACATATCCTATTCCTAGAGCCTAAAAATTAAATTAACAATTAAAAAGGTTTACAAATTGGGCCCTTTGACATTTTGGCCTGATTTTCAACTAAATATGTATGGATTTCTTGATTGGGCTGGAATTTGCTTATTGGGCCTCGCCTTTAAGAATTTGGGTTCGTGATCCATCTTTTACCAAAATTGGGTCGTTGACGCTCGTAACGGAGATCCAACGCGCTTTGGCTGCAAGATTCGGTTTCTTGGACCAAGATTTCCAAGATTTGAAATCTTGATTTTTCGATTCTTGAAATCGCTCCAAACAGCAAAATTGGGCCAAGATTCGGTTTCTTAATTTTCTTGAAAACAAGAAAGTGAATCTTGATTTTCTTGTTCTTTCGCGCACGCATCTAAGGCCTTGCTAACAAACTCTTGAATGGTCCCATTTAGTTTGGAACGCATTTGTCGGGCCTTTGATCCTTTGCTCCCATCACGTTATTGGGCCTTGTGGTAATTTAAGCCCATCATGTTCTTGTGTTGGGCCTTATTCTTGAGACTAGTATTTTGGCCACTCCAAAATGTCCCATCAATCTCTCATGGAGCACTTTGGTATGCATAACTTTGTTTATACGAAAAAGAAAGCCATCTACAAGATAAAACTTTTCAAAAGTAGTATTCCACAATTCTTATAAATATAGCTGAAATCATCATCATCATCTAACTCCTTAATATGTTCAAACCCTAAGACTTTAGCATTCAATGTAGTTATTAAAGCATATCGTCTAGACAAAGCATCGGCAACTACATTATCTTTACCTGTTTTATATTTTATCACATAAGGGAATGTTTCAATGAATTCTACCCATCGGGCATGCCGTTTACTCAACTTACCTTGTCCCTTTAACCATTTAAGGGATTCATGATCTGTGTGTGTGACAAACTCATTAGGCAGAAAATAATGTTGCCATACTTGAAGTGCACGAACTAATGCCAATAGTTCTTTGTCATAAGTTGAGTAGTTTAATTGCGCACCATTTAATTTCTCACTAAAATAAGCAATTGGTTGCTTATCTTGCATTAAAATGGCACCAATTCCAATTCCTGAAGCATCACACTCGAGTTCAAAAGTATTTGTAAAATCAGGTAATTTAAGAAGAGGAGTAGAACATAACTTAGCTTTTAGGGTTTGAAAAGCCTTTTCTTGGGTTTCACCCCATTTGAAACCCACTGATTTCTTTATAACTTTTGTTAATGGGGCAGCAATAGTAGAGAAATCTTTCACAAATCCTCTATAAAAACTAGCTAAACCATGGAAAGATCTCACATCAGTTACCGATTTAGGAGTCGGCCACTCCTTGATTGCCTTGACTTTGTCCTCATCGACATGAATACCTTGAGCACTAACTATGAAACCTAAGAATATTAGTTTATCACAACAGAATGTGCATTTATCAAGGTTGGCAAATAATTTTTCAGCTCGCAGAATATCCAAAACGGTTCTAACATGGAAAACATGATCATCTAATGTCTTGGAGTAAATTAAAATATCATCAAAATAAACCACTACAAATTTACCCAAGTGAAGCCTTAAAACATGATTCATTAATATCATAAATGTACTAGGTGCATTAGTAAGACCCAAAGGCATAACTAACCATTCATACAATCCAAATTTTTTTTTAAAGGCTGTTTTCCATCCATCCCCTTCCCTCATTCGAATTTGATGATAACCCATTTTTAAATCAATTTTTGTAAACATAATTGAACCATGTAATTCATCAAGCATATCATCAAGTCTAGGAATTAGATGTCGATACTTTACCGTTATTTTGTTGATTGGGTGGCAATCAACACACATTTGATACGTACCATCTTTCTTTGGTACCAATAAGACAGGAACAACACAAGGACTTAGGCTCTCACGAATGTACCCTTTTTCTAGTAATTCCTCAACTTGCCTTTGCAATTCCTTTGTCTCCTCGGGATTACATCTATAGGCTGGTCAATTAGGTATTGAAGCTTTGGGTACTAAGTGATAGAGGGTTGCGCACGGACCAAGATCGAGTTGTCAAGTCACGGGAAATTCCTACGAAAACTCTAAACGTTTGGATCTGAAACGAAATAGCAAAACTTAATTAGAATCAATTAGATTTGGAAAGAACACCTAAGAATTAAAAACACTTATAGATATCCAATCTTGGAAACCAAGAACACAGAATTAAGCCCCAAGATTAACTTCCAATCAGCCGAATCTATCAAAGAACACAAAATAGAAAATAAATTAAAATAGATTACGAAATCAATTGAACTAATTATAGGGATTGGACGGCAAGGAAAGAGGGGTTTTTATGAAATCAAAAACGTTTCTTTATGTCCAAGGAAGTGCCGAATCAGATCCTGGAGTTTTAGAAAGGCTGAAACGCAACAAGAACAGTAAACAAATTATGATACGAGTCTCAAAGGCCCAACCCAAGCCCAAACAAGAAGACAAACCATACTTAGTCGAAAATCAGGCCAAATTGTCAAAGTGGCCCAAGTTGTAAAGTTTTATTTTTATTTTTATTTATTTATTTACTTAGTTTAAATTTTTATGTAAATATTCAATCCAAAAGTCCCAAATAAAGACCTTTGACCGAATTTCCATATTAAAATAATTAGGTGTTTTTTTATTTTAGTTTTCTAATTAGATTAGGACTAGTTATAAGGCCTATTTAAAGGCATGGCTGGCCACCTTGTAAACAACTTCTCAATTATATCAAAAATATCATATTTGTTTAAGTGCAGAATTCTCTTTGAGTTTTCCTCCAAGAATTCTCTCTTGAGTTCTCTTTAGAAGTTGTTTTAACAATCTTTTGATTGTGGGAGCCATCTTCAGCCTTCTTCTTGCCATTTATATTCTTTGGAGGGGAGATTAGAGCCGTTTGAAGGGAGTTGTGAGATCTTTGGGGATTTCAAGGCTTCTTAGGACTTATCTTTTAATTTCTTCTTGTCAATTCTTTCTTTATTTCGCTTGTCTTTGAATCTTTATCTAATTTATTTTACGTTCTTATTGTGTTTTCACCTTTTTCTATCTTAAGGAATCATTAAAAATCCCCAATTTCTAGGGTTCTTCCATACTCTTTTTGGGTGAAATTAGATTGTCGAAATTTGGGGAAAACTATCTTGGTGTTCAATTGGGCGAATCGCAATCTCCTTTAGGGTTTCAAGAACCCTTATTAACACTTATTTCTATTCTCAATTTGATTCTTTCTTGATTTGGGGATTTTATTTCGACACGGAAATTCAAAGTTCTAATCTTTTAATTTTACATTTCGTTTCGAATCCGATTGTTTAGGGTTTTCGTAGAAGTTTCCCGTGACTTGGCAACTCAATCTTGGTCTGCGCGCAACCCCCGTATCAAATTACCTAATAAAAATCGACACAAGCAGAAATTTAAAAGAGATTGAACAGCAAGAACTTGGGCATGTAGTCCATCTCCTACCGAAATTGGCTCGTTGATGCTCGTAACGGAGATCCAATGCGCTTTGGCTGCAAGATTCGGTTTCTTGGACCAAGATTTCCAAGATTTAAAATCTTGATTTTCTTGATTCGTGAAATCACTCCAAACAGCAAAATTGGGCCAAGATTCGGTTTCTTGATTTTCTTGAAAACAAGAAAGTAAATCTTGATTTTCTCTTTCTTTCGTGTACGCATCTAAGGCCTTTGTGACTTGTATCAAGCTACATTCGGCTAATGGAGTTTAATAAGGTAATTCATGAAGCAACTCTTGCTGAAAAATTACCAACATTAAATAGCAACTTGAACAGCCATTTGGAAGTGTGAATGGACGGTTTTAAAGAGCCATATGGTGTGAGCATGGCTGAACATGGTGTGAACATCTTTATGCCTCCTTGAGAAGAGAATCGGCCATGTCTTGAAGTGTTGAATTGGCTGCTGACTCTTGGCCGAATAGTTGCCTTGAAGAGAGCCAAAATTAATCAGCTTCAGTGCATTATACCAGCTGCACATGCATCTTCACATTCATTGAATCTACATGCATGCATCTAGCCAATGAATCTCCAAATTATTTTTGAATTAAAACAAATGAACTTAATTAATTCAAACAAATTCAATTGAACTTAAATTAAAACATAATGTAAACATCATAATTAACATTGTGACAACTTAAATATTAATAAAACATGACACATAAATTAATTTGATGATTTAATACATGTATTAATTTAGACAAACTAAATGAAATCAAGACATCTTTAATTTAACTAAGACAAATTAAACACTTATATTAATTAAAGACATATTTATAAGCTGTAGTAAAACTTATTTAAATGCCTATTTTAAATGGTCTAAAAATTCCAACAGCAAATTTTATTAGCTGGAACGAAATTTAGCTTCCCAAAAATTAAACATGTTGAGCTTGTTTTTGAAGTCTTTGCTATCATTTTCCACAATTCGTTCCACCATTACTAAAATAGCATCCTTGAATTGTTTAGCTCTAGCTCGCGTTATCGGACCAATGGGCAGCTTGATAGCTTCTTGTTTGAGCTCTACGTTGTTCATAGGCGAGCTCACATCATTCCCCTCCTCTTCAGAACGATTTGTCCTCAAATCGCAATCTGCATCAAACGGAGATAAATCAGAAACGTTAAAGCTCGCACTAACATTGTATTCACCTGGCAAGTCCAGCTTATAAGAATTATCGTTAATTCGTTCAAGGACTTGGAATGGCCCATCTCCTCTGGGAAGGAGCTTAGATCGTCTTTGCGCAGGAAATCTTTCCTTGCGCATGTGCACCCAAACCCAGTCTCCAGGCTCAAACACAACACGCTTACGACCTTTGTTAGCTTGTTGTTCATATTTCTTGGTCTTAGCCTCAATGTTGTCTCGAACTCATTGGTGCAATTGCTTGACGTAATCAGCCTTGCATTTTCCATCTACTTGCACGAGTTGGTTAGAAGTCAATGGCATCAGATCAAGTGGTGTTAACGGATTGAAACCATAAACAATTTTGAAAGGAGAAAGTTTGGTAGCTGAGTGAACAGCTCGATTATACGCAAACTCCACATGCGGTAAACAATCTTCCCAAGCCTTCAAATTTTTCCGAATGACAACTCGAATCAATGTAGACAAAATTCGGTTGACCACTTCGGTTTGGCCGTCCGTTTGCGGATGGAAAGTGGTAGAAAACAGCAGCTTGGTTCCAAGGCGCCCCCATAATGTTCTCCAAAAATGGCTAAGAAATTTCGCGTCTCGATCGGACACAATCGTCCTAGGCATGCCATGTAACCTGACCACTTCTTTGAAAAATAAGTTAGCAATATTAACGGCATCATCAATTTTATGACATGCTATGAAGTGTGCCATTTTAGAAAACCTATCCAACACTACAAATATCGAATCTCGGCCATTTTTACTCCTTGGTAAACCTAGCATGAAATCCATTGAGATATCAGACCAAGGGGTTTCGGGAATGGATAATGGCTTATACAAACCATAGGGCTTTATTCGTGACTTAGCCCGTTTGCACGCAATGCATCGATTACAAAGTCGTTTGACATCTTGTCGCATCTTGGGCCAAAAGAAGTGTTCATTAAGTGTGGCTAATAATACGACCCCGCCCTGGAATCATCCTTGGCTCAGCCCACAAGTGATGTGATTCGGCTAGGGATAATCGAGTCGTTTCACGTAATTACCCGATCGTCGACGAGAAGTTCATTCGAAATTGTTTCAAGATGAAGATTGTTTTCAGTTTTAAGCGGAAGACTTTTAAAAGGGTTCAAAAGATAGGCTAAATTAGGATATTTTGTAGGTTTGGTTAAATAAGAAAAAGAAGTAAAGTTTATATTTAAGAATTAGGATGGAGATGGAAAAGTGAACTTAAGTATCAAGAACGATTCAATACAATGAGAGTATTGCCCCGAGTCTTATATTGCTTAAGGTGGGATAAATGAAATATCGAAGATGGAGCTTGACCCGTTACTTATGAAGAATTAAGAACCAAAGGTATTACAAGATGGATGAACGCCACACCAGGATGGTGATAAGTTCAAAAAGTCGGGTTAACGCCACTAGCTAGCTAGATAAGTCTAAACGAGACTCAAACGAACAGAATCAAGTTTTCAATAATCAAATTCTGTAACCTTTTTACAAAGAGAAATGAACTATTTATAGAGTTCATATGATAGCCGAATAGTCAAACTAAACAAACTTAAAGACTAAGTAATTCGGCTTAAAATGTGTAAAACTAAACTAGAAATGTATCCATTAAAAGTGAAGTCCAAATTCGGCTGTATGGATGTTCAATGGCCAAATTCGTGAGTAAGGAAATGTACTTGAGGGCTGATGAATGCATGGGATGCCAATAGCTTTGTCTAAATTCGGCCAAGGTGTGAATGGACACTCCAAAAGATGTCTTTTGGCCGAATAGGTGCATAGGAAATTCAATGGACAGCAACCGATGCATGTAGGTGGATATTCATGCATCATCCTTACGTTCATTGAACCAGCCCATTCATGAATCATCTTTAATTGTGTTCCCACATCATGCATTGTAAGTAGACGTTCATGCACCTAGCTTGAATGATTCTCCACATTCGGTTGTACCTACATGAAACATGAACAAATTAATTTAAAATAGATATATTAATTAACACATAAATTAAAATAGACAAATTTAATAAAGTCTTAAGCTAGACACATTAAATTCGGCTAAGACAACTTTAAAACATGAAATAATTCAAAACATAATTATGAGCTGTAATAACTTAAACTAAGTTAATAAAATACTTTAATTATTCAACCAATAAAATAAATGAGCTGAAATGTAGCTAAATTGAGCTCGATTGAGCTGAATTAAGCTCAAATAAGCTAATTGGAGCTGAATCGAGCTAAAGGAGCTGAAATTGAGTTGAAGTCAGCTTGCACTAAAGTGCATGGATTCATCAATGAGTTGTTTCGAGCTTTTCCATCTTCAATGAGCTGATTCTCCTTCCAAAACTTAAGCAGCAAAGCTGAAATAGCTTCTTGAAAGTGCTTAGATCGCGCTCTAATCATGGGTCCTTTTGGGAGCTCATTGGGATCAAAACTAGAACTTAGCGAGCCATGGGGCATGCTCACATCATTCCCCCCTTCTTCAAAATGACTTGTCCTCAAGTCGAGCTATTTGTTTTCTAGAAAATATTTCTCCTTATGCGACTTTCCTTGGACGAACGAGGCGAATAATCTTTCATAGACCTTTGCAAAAGAACTCACAATATTCGTCAATAGAAATGGCAAATGAATCAATGGAGATAAACAACCATTAATAATCAAGAAGTTATGAAAACAAACAAACAGATCATGCATAGTCATATCAAGACAAGTATAAGTCATGTAAGAGGGCAGATTTAAAACATCATTCTTACAATCAAATGAACAAAACTTCTTACATGTCAATTTCTCATCAAATGATCGAAACAAAGACAGATATGTTTTTAAGCATTCGAACATTTCATTTTGCTTCCACAAGTCATTGTTCAGGTAAATAGAATGCGAGCAATGAGTCAAGGAATTTAAGTCTTCATCACAAACATGCAAATGAAAAGTTTCATATAATTTTTGATTTTGCATATTTGAAGCTCGCAAATGTTGTTTGGTTATATTCTCACCAACGAATTCATCACAATTTCCAAAAACAAAAATCTTCTTATCATCAACCAAAACAGATATATCCTCATCAAGCAAAATCGAACAATTAACCACAATAGGATTCAAGCAATTTTCAGCATTCAAAGTGTCAACAAAAATTTCATCATCATTCGAATAAAGGAAAGATGGTCAAATAATTTCAGAAATCATACCTAATTCACCTTTAAGAGTAGAAAATTGAGAATCGATTTTACCTTTTTCATTCAAAGTGAACCTTTTCTCCTTGAGAAGGTATTGAAGTCGAAACTCATTACACAATCCTTGAGAAACCTGAAACGAAGGGTAAACACAAAGACATCTTGCACTTTTCGAAGTGTTGGGTTCATAATGTTGAAAGAGGGTAATGTCACCATAGACGTTGGACTCAAAGGAACTTGCTGAAACGTTATTCACACATTGAATGTATGAATTAATACCAGGTTCAAAAACATGAGTTGATCTTACATTTTCAAGATGAAACATGAATTTCATGTACAGCCACATAAAATGATCAAGGAATGTTTTTAAATCGTAATCAAAATTGTCAAATTTCGTTTCCTTAATTAAAGACCAAGCATCGAGCAAATTGTTCGCACAAAATTTAGGATGCTTGAGTTTCCCATATATCAAACTAAAGAACAAATTCGAGTTTGAACACAAGAGTTTGATTACTTACGCCAAAAATCTGCAAAAAGTTTAGTAAATCAAACATGTCAAACAAAAAGGATTTTCGTGTCCACAGAAACAAATAGTCAAATCTCTTTACATTCATCAAATCAAACTTGCAGAATTTCATGGATTTGTCACAAGACAATAATGGATGCACAAAATTATCATATTCGAAAAATTTAATTGCTTTTTGTGAAAATCCAACATCGTACAAAACCAAATCTTTAGTTTGTCATTCGTACCTGATAACATCAACCATATTCAAAGAATATCGATTAATCGAATGAAAATAAGGGAATCTTTTTAAAACTAAACCATTTTAACAACTTTCAAACTTGATGTCCATGACTCGGTTGTTAAAATTCCTTACCTCGCTTACCTTCAAAATTTTGAAAGGTTGTCACATCATCAATTTACTTTTTCAATTAATTGAAATTGGCGTTCATGCGATCGATAATGAAGTTGGAACTTGTCTTGGATTGGAAATTTACAAAACTGTAACAAAAAAGAATCATAAAGCAAACTTGAATGGTGGTTAGTTAAAATTTCGCTCTCTTTTCTTTTTCTCGCTCACTATCTTCATTTTCTCTCGTTTCTTTTCAACATCTTTTCTATATCAATTTTTTCTCAATCTCAATTTCTTTTCAATTTTCTTTTCTTCATGTTCTTTTCTCTCACTTTTTCGATTTCTTTTCTTTTGCAATTTCTTTTCTTTTTGTTTTCTTTTGTTTTCTTTCAATTTCTTTTCAATCTCTTTCTCCTTTTCTCTCTCAATGGATTGCTTCATTTTGAATTGGCCTTCTTGCACTTGTTCCGGTGTGGCGGCGCTAAAGTGATTTTCCTTCCTTGATGCTTGAAGGAATACCTATTGGTACGTTCATCGTGAATGACCTTGTGATCCGATTGCCATGGTTCTCCTAGCAACAAATGGCAGACTTGAATAGGCACAACATCACAAACGACTTCATCTTGGTATCTTCCGATGGAAAAGCGTCGCACTTGTTGAGTGACTTTAAATTTGCCTTCAACACCAAGTCCTTGCAGTTGATAGGGTCGTGGATGCTTGGTAGTGGCCAAGCAAAGTTTTTCCACCGTTCGAATACTAGCCATGTTTGACCTACTTCCACCATCAATAATGAGGCAACAAACTTTATCGTGGACACGACAACGCGTGTGAAACATATCTTCACATTGTGGTTCATTTTCCAATCTTTGAAGGATTGAACTAATCTTGATGTCAACGATAGTAGGTGTCAAATCTTATTTATCTTTGTCGAATTGTCGAAATTGGATCGCATTATCATTTGCATTTCTTGTCTCCACATTTGGAATTCAAATTTAGAAAATTCTTGAGACATGCTTCAACAAAATATTAGAAAACAAAATTTAAATTAGAAAAAAATAATCCTCACCACAAATCTCACAAGTTCACTCACAAAGAAAAATTCACTCACTCTCGTGTTTGAACTTTCTTTTAGGCTTTTTTGAATGAACTCACGCTCTCTTGCCTTTTACCACTCAACCTCGTCTCACAAATTAAATAATTCGTCTCGATAGACTTAATTTCTTTGCTTGAGGTCGATTTCAAAATGGGTTACAAGGGATAATGTCGGGTGTAGGGTAAATTTGAACAAAGAAGAAAATTGGTTTAAAGTGTGGTGTTGGGATGGGTAAATAATGGTAGGAAGGAAAATTGATGATCGGGTAATAAGTGATAATGATAAAACTTCAAGACTTTTCACTTTTTTTCTTTCTTCTTTTTTTTAACTCGATTTTTTTGTCACTTTTTTTCCTTTTTTCGATTTTTTAAATTTTTTTCCCGAATTTCTTCTCTCTTATTTTTTAAATCCAATACAATAGTAAACTAAATACAAGGAAGAAGAAAAAAATTAAATTCCAACTCATAATTTTTTTTTGATTTTTTTTGACTTTTTTTTACGTTACGAACCTACTCCGAGCTTGATACGAATGTCGGCACTCCTCGTTTTAGTAGCTCTGATACCAAATGATGTGATTTAGCTCGGGATAATCGAGTCGTTTCACATAATTGCCCGATCGTCGATAAGAAGTTCGTCCGAAATTGTTTCAAGATGAAGATTGTTTTCAGTTTTAAGCGGAAGACTTTTAAAAGGGTTCAAAAGATAGGCTAAATTAGGATATTTTGTAGGTTTGGTTAAATAAGAAAAAGAAGTAAAGTTTATATTTAAGAATTAGGATGGAGATGGAAAAGTGAACTTAAGTATCAAGAACGATTCAATACAATGAGAGTATTGCCCCGAGTCTTATATTGCTTAAGGTGGGATAAATGAAATATCGAAGATGGACCTTGACCCGTTACTTATGAAGAAGTAAGAACCAAAGGTATTACAAGATGGATGAACGCCACACCAGGATGGTGATAAGTTCAAAAAGTCGGGTTGACGCCACTAGCTAGCTAGATAAGTCTAAACGAGACTCAAACGAAATAGGATAGGAGGAAAGCTCAGAATCAAGTTTTCAATAATCAAATTCTGTAACCTTTTTACAAAGAGAAATGAACTATTTATAGAGTTCATATGATAGCCGAATAGTCAAACTAAACAAACTTAAAGACTAAGTAATTCGGCTTAAAATGTGTAAAACTAAACTAGAAATTTATCCATTAAAAGTGAAGTCCAAATTCGGCTGTATGGATGTTCAATGGCCAAATTCGTGAGTAAGGAAATGTACTTGAGGGCTGATGAATGCATGGGATACCAATAGCTTTGTCTAAATTCGGCCAAGGTGTGAATGGACACTCCAAAAGATGTCTTTTGGCCGAATAGGTGCATAGGAAATTCAATGGACAGCAACCGATGCATGTAGGTGGATATTCATGCACTCTTCCATTCATTGTATTAAATCATTCATGCATCATCCTTACGTTCATTGAACCAAATTTCATTCATGAATCATCTTTAATTGTGTTCCCACATCATGCATTGTAAGTAGACGTTCATGCACCTAGCTTGAATGATTCTCCACATTAATTTGTACCTACATGAAACATGAACAAATTAATTTAAAATAGATATATTAATTAACACATAAATTAAAATAGACAAATTTAATAAAGTCTTAAGCTAGACACATTAAATTCGGCTAAGACAACTTTAAAACATGGAATAATTTAAAACATAATTATGAGCTGTAATAACTTAAACTAAGTTAATAAAATACTTTAATTATTCAACCAATAAAATAAATGAGCTAAAATGTAGCTAAATTGAGCTCGATTGAGCTGAATTAAGCTCAAATAAGCTAATTGGAGCTGAATCGAGCTAAAAGAGCTGAAATTGAGTTGAAGTCAGCTTGCACTAAAGTGCATGGATTCATCAATGAGTTGTTTCGAGCTTTTCCATCTTCAATGAGCTGATTCTCCTTCCAAAACTTAAGCAGCAAAGCTGAAATAGCTTCTTGAAAGTGCTTAGATCGCGCTCTAATCATGGGTCCTTTTGGGAGCTCATTGGGATCAAAACTAGAACTTAGCGAGCCATGGGGCTTGCTCACATCATTCCCCCCTTCTTCAAAACGACTTGTCCTCAAGTCGAGCTATTTGTTCTCTAGAAAATATTTCTCCTAATGCGACTTTCCTTGGACGAACGAGGCGAATAATCTTTCATAGACCCTTGCAAAAGAACTCACAATATTCGTCAATAGAAATGGCAAAGGAATCAATGGAGATAAACAACCATTAATAATCAAGAAGTTATGAAAACAAACAAACAGATCATGCATAGTCATATCAAGACAAGTATAAGTCATGTAAGAGGGCAGATTTAAAACATCATTCTTACAATCAAATGAACAAAACTTCTTACATGTCAATTTCTCATCAAATGATCGAAACAAAGACATATATGTTTTTAAGCATTCGAACATTTCATTTTGCTTCCACAAGTCATTGTTCAGGTAAATAGAATGCGAGCAATGAGTCAAGGAATTTAAGTCTTCATCACAAACATGCAAATGAAAAGTTTCATATAATTCTTGATTTTGCATATTTGAAGCTCGCAAATGTTGTTTGGTTATATTCTCGCCAACGAATTCATCACAATTTCCAAAAACAAAAATCTTCTTATCATCAACCAAAACAGATATATCCTCATCAAGCAAAATCGAACAATTAACCACAATAGGATTCAAGCAATTTTCAGCATTCAAAGTGTCAACAAAAATTTCATCATCATTCGAATAAAGGAAAGATGGTCGAATAATTTCAGAAATCATACCTAATTCACCTTTAAGAGTAGAAAATTGAGAATCGATTTTACCTTTTTCAATCAAAGTGAACCTTTTCTCCTTGAGAAGGTATTGAAGTCGAAACTCATTACACAATCCTTGAGAAACCTGAAACGAAGGGTAAACACAAAGACATCTTGCACTTTTCGAAGTGTTGGGTTCATAATGTTGAAAGAGGGTAATGTCACCATAGACGTTGGACTCAAAGGAACTTGCTGAAACGTTATTCACACATTGAATGTATGAATTAATACCAGGTTCAAAAACATGAGTTGATCTTACCTTTTCAAGATGAAACATGAATTTCATGTACAGCCACATAAAATGATCAAGGAATGTTTTTAAATCGTAATCAAAATTGTCAAATTTCGTTTCCTTAATCAAAGACCAAGCATCAGGCAAATTGTTCGCACAAAATTTAGGATGCTTGAGTTTCCCACATATCAAACTAAAAGAACAAATTCCAGGTTTGAACACAAGAGTTTGATTACTTACGCCAAAGTACTGCAAAAAGTTTAGTAAATCAAACATGTCAAACAAAAAGGATTTTCGTGTCCACAGAAACAAATAGTCAAATCTCTTTACATTCATCAAATCAAACTTGCAGAATTTCATGGATTTGTCACAAGACAATAATGGATGCACAAAATTATCATATTCAAAAAATTTAATTGCTTTTTGTGAAAATCCAACATCGTACAAAACCAAATCTTTAGTTTGTCGTTCGTACCTGATAACATCAACCATATTCAAAGAATATCGATTAATCGAATGAAAATAAGGGAATCTTTTTAAAACTAAACCATTTTTAACAACTTTCAAACTTGATGTCCATGACTCGGTTGTTAAAAATTCCTTACCTCGCTTACCTTCAAAATTTTGAAAGGTTGTCACATCATCCAATTTACTTTTTTCAATTAATTGAAATTGGCGTTCATGCGATCGATAATGAAGTTGGAACTTGTCTTGGATTGGAAATTTACAAAACTGTAACAAAAAAGAATCATAAAGCAAACTTGAATGGTGGTTAGTTAAAATTTCGCTCTCTTTTTCTTTTTCTCGCTCACTATCTTCATTTTCTTTCGTTTCTTTTTCAACATCTTTTTCTATTTCAATTTTTTTCTCAATCTCAATTTCTTTTTCAATTTTCTTTTCTTCATTTTCTTTTTCTCTCACTTTTTCGATTTCTTTTTCTTTTGCAATTTCTTTTTCTTTTTTGTTTTCTTTTTGTTTTCTTTCAATTTCTTTTTCAATCTCTTTCTCCTTTTCTCTCTTAATGGATTGCTTCATTTTGAATTGGTCTTCTTGCACTTGTTCCGGTGTGAGCGGCGCTAAAGTGATTTTCCTTCCTTGATGCTTGAAGGAATACCTATTGGTACGTTCATCGTGAATGACCTTGTGATCCGATTGCCATGGTTCTCCTAGCAACAAATGGCAGACTTGAATAGGCACAACATCACAAACGACTTCGTCTTGGTATCTTCCGATGGAAAAGGCGATACGCACTTGTTGAGTGACTTTAAATTTGCCTTCAACACCAAGTCCTTGCAGTTGATAAGGTCGTGGATACTTGGTAGTGGCCAAGCCAAGTTTTTCCACCGTTCGAATACTAGCCATGTTTGACCTACTTCCACCATCAATAATGAGGCAACAAACTTTATCGTGGACACGACAACGTGTGTGAAACATATCTTCACATTGTGGTTCATTTTCCAATCTTTGAAGGATTGAACTAATCTTGATGTCAACGATAGTAGGTGTCAAATCTTATTTATCTTTGTCGAATTGTCGAAATTCAGATCGCATTATCATTTGCATTTCTTGTCTCCACATTTGGAATTCAAATTTAGAAAATTCTTCAGACATGCTTCAACAAAATATTAGAAAACAAAATTTAAATTAGAAAAAAATAATCCTCACCACAAATCTCACAAGTTCACTCACAAAGAAAAATTCACTCACTCTCGTGTTTGAACTTTCTTTTAGGCTTTTTTTTCGAATGAACTCACGCTCTCTTGCCTTTTACCACTCAACCTCGTCTCACAAATTCGTAATTCGTCTCGATAGACTTAATTTGCTGCTTGAGGGTCGATTTCAAAATGGGTTACAAGGGATAATGTCGGGTGTAGGGTAGGCTGAACAAAGAAGAAAATTGGTTTAAAGTGTGGTGTTGGGATGGGTAAATAATGGTAGGAAGGGAAACTTGATGATCGGGGTAATAAGTGATAATGATAAAAACTCGCAAGACTTTTCACTTTTTTTCTTTCTTCTTTTTTTTAACTCGATTTTTTTGTCACTTCTTTTTTTTTTCCTTTTTTTCGATTTTTTTTAAATTTTTTTTCCCGAATTTCTTCTCTCTTTTTTTTAAATCCAATACAATAGTAAACTAAATACAAGGAAGAAGAAAAAAATTAAATTCCAACTCAAAATTTTTTTTGATTTTTTTTGACTTTTTTTTACGTTACGAACCTACTCCGAGCTTGATACGAATGTCGGCACTCCTCGTTTTAGTAGCTCTGATACCAAATGATGTGATTCAGCTCGGGATAATCGAGTCGTTTCACTTAATTGCCCGATCGTCGATAAGAAGTTCGTTCGAAATTGTTTCAAGATGAAGATTGTTTTCAGTTTTAAGCGAAAGACTTTTAAAAGGGTTCAAAAGATAGGCTAAAGTAGGATATTTTGTAGGTTTGGTTAAATAAGAAAAAGAAGTAAAGTTTATATTTAAGAATTAGGATGGAGATGGAAAAGTGAACTTAAGTATCAAGAACGATTCAATACAATGAGAGTATTGCCCCGAGTCTTATATTGCTTAAGGTGGGATAAATGAAATATCGAAGATGGACCTTGACCCGTTACTTATGAAGAAGTAAGAACCAAAGGTATACAAGATGGATGAACGCCACACCAGGATGGTGATAAGTTCAAAAAGTTGGGTTGACGCCACTAGCTAGCTAGATAAGTCTAAACGAGACTCAAACGAAATAGGATATGAGGAAAGCTCAGAATCAAGTTTTCAATAATCAAATTCTGTAACCTTTTTACAAAGAGAAATGATCTATTTATAGAGTTCATATGATAGCCGAATAGTCAAACTAAACAAACTTAAAGACTAAGTAATTCGGCTTAAAATGTGTAAAACTAAACTAGAAATGTATCTATTAAAAGTGAAGTCCAAATTCGGCTGTATGGATGTTCAATGGCCAACTTCATGAGTAAGGAAATGTACTTGAGGGCTGATGAAAGAATGGGATGCCAATAGCTTTGTCTAAATTCGGCCAAGGTGTGAATGGACACTCCAAAAGATGCCTTTTGGCCGAATAGGTGCATAGGAAATTCAATGGACAGCAACCAATGCATGTAGGTGGATATTCATGCACTCTTCCATTCATTGTATTAAATCATTCATGCATCATCCTTACGTTCATTGAACCAGCCCATTCATGAATCATCTTTAATTGTGTTCCCACATCATGCATTGTAAGTAGACGTTCATGCACCTAGCTTGAATGATTCTCCACATTCAGTTGTACCTACATGAAACATGAACAAATTAATTTAAGATAGATATATTAATTAACACATAAATTAAAATAGAAAAATTTAATAAAGTCTTAAGCTAGACACATTAAATTCGGCTAAGACAACTTTAAAACATGAAATAATTAAAAACATAATTATGAGCTGTAATAACTTAAACTAAGTTAATAAAATACTTTAATTATTCAACCAATAAAATAAATGAGCTGAAATGTAGCTAAATTGAGCTCGATTGAGCTGAATTAAGCTCAAATAAGCTAATTGGAGCTGAATCGAGCTAAAGGAGCTGAAATTGAGTTGAAGTCAGCTTGCACTAAAGTGCATGGATTCATCAATGAGTTGTTTCGAGCTTTTCCATCTTCATTGAGCTGATTCTCCTTCCAAAACTTAAGTAGCAAAGCTGAAATAGCTTCTTGAAAGTGCTTAGATCACGCTCTAATCATGGGTCCTTTTGGGAGCTAATTGGGATCAAAACTAGAACTTAGCGAGCCATGGGGCATGCTCACATCAACAAGCGAGGCTCGACATTTTCACAAGCTCGTCCCAGTTCAATTCGGGTGGATTCTAGTTCATTGAGCTAGAATGCAATTTATTTAATTAAGATTGCATTTATTTTTGCTGGAATAAATAAGTTGCTGTTAGTTAAATTAGTTAATTAAATAAGTTAATTAATTTGTTTAAAAATCTAGACATATTAATTTCCATGTTAAATATGTTTTATTTGTTTTAATGCATGCTTTAATTTATCTTAAGCCTAATTAATGTGTTTTGTCATAGTTAATGCTGTTGTTTAATGTGTCTGGACGAATTTAATTAGTCTTTCTACAACCGAATTTAATGATGTCTTAAATGATGTCCATTTGAAGTTAATTGTGGCTGCTGAATTAAATGTGCTTTAGGTTGCCGAATTTATTATGCATATATTTTCATATTTTGTGCAGCCGAATTTATGTTATGTCTCCAACTAACACTTAAGTGCAAGTTATTAATATCTTTGTAGTTAATGTTGTGTTTCTCTTAGAATTCTTGTGTGTCTAAATGTTGGCGAATTTAATGTGCGAGCAAACATGTGTTAAATGAAATGTTAGCATGCAAGGAACGACATTTAAAGAAGGTGGCTGCTGCATTTTTCCTAAACAGCCGAATTTAATGTGCCCACAATGGATTTAATTTGCTGGTACATCTTCCCTAGGACGACATTAAAAGCTGCTGATGCAAAGACAAGAATTAATGAGATGTTCCACATGCAATGGATGGCCATTCAATGAGATGTTGAAGAAAGCATGAATTTGGGCATGGACGACATTTAAATGAGGGAGAGTGATGAGGGCACCATGCGTGAACAGCAAATTAAGAGCCAATTGAAGATGCATGGACAGCAAGATTCAAAAATGGCAAAGTGCATGGATGTCTAGCTACATTAATTTATGCAATGAATCTTTGGCCTCCAAGATGATTGTTCAGCCAAGAGACACTTATTGGTTAATACATTCATGCTATAGCCGAACCTAGACAAGGCTGATGGGCTACCATTCATTCATCTACATTCAAGAACTATGTTTGCTTAATCAAGAAGGTGTCCATTGATGTTCCATTTAGCCGAATATGGACATGCCTTTAAAGTACATTTCTCTAGTTTAATTTAACTCATTAATAGCTGAATCACTTAGTCATTAAGCTGGTTTACTTTATCCATTAGGTTATCAAATGTAGGCTATAAATAGTCTGTTATCACATTTTGTAAAGGACTTTTGAATTTTGATCATTTGAATGAACTTTGTTCAAAGAGTGAGTTTTCTCCTCTCTAAATTCGTACGAGTTTCGATCTGACTTATCTAGCGTGCTAGTGGCATCTATCGTTCTCTTTTGAACTTATCACCTTGCCTTGGTGTGGCGTTCAACCCTTCTACAATTCCGTAATCCCACCTTGAACCGAATAGAAATCGGGGTGACACTTTTTAGTGTTGAATCGTTTCTGGTGTTTAAGCTCATTTATCCATTCCACCGAATATCCTAGATTTGACCCAACTATAATATCTTTTTACAAAACCGAGCCTTCATTTATCCAACTTCCATTTTTCTTATTTTTATCATTAAATCGAACCTACTACTCCTTATAAATTTACCATCTCCTTAGCCAACCTTTTAAAACCATTTGAAAACTTCCGCATCTTTAGCCTTATTTCATCCTATTTCCGATAACTCAACTATTCCTCGTTGACGATCGGGCAGTTACATGAAACGACTCGATTATCCCGAGTCGGATCACATCATCTGGTATCAGAGCTACTAAAACGAGGAGCGTCGACGTTCGTATCAAGCTCGGAGTAGGTTCGTAACGTGAAAGAAAAATAAATAAAAAATTTAGGTTGTAATTTTATTTTATTTGTTTTTCTTTTCTCTTCCCTTTGTATTTCAGCATATTGTAATTGAACAAAAAAATCAAAAAAAAAAGAAGAGGAAATTCAAAAAAAAATCGAAAAAAATTGATTAAAAAAAATTCAAAAAAAAATTCGAAGTATAAAAAAAAAGTGAAAAGTCTTGTGAGTTTTATTTTGTTATTATTTCTTGTTGCTTCCGAGCATCCATTCATTCTACCATTCCCTCTACCCCCCCCAAAACGCCACACATACTTTGATTTTTATTTTCCTTGTTTCAGCCTACCCTATACACCCTAACGTTATCCTTTACACCCATTTGAAGCCGACCCTCTAAGCCGCAATAAGTCTTCTTGAAACAAAATATGAATTCACGAGAGTGAGACGAGCGGAAAAAGGCACGAGTGGTGAGTACATTAGAGCGAGCAAAAGCCCTTAAACGAGTGTAAACATGAGTGGAGTGTTATCCAATTTTCTTTGTGAGTGAAACGTGAGATTTTTGTGGCGAGGTATTTACTTTCTATTTTATTGTAATCATTTTTTTTCCAAAAAAAATCATGTCACAAGAATTTTCCGAATCAGAATTCCAATATTTGATGCAAGAGATGCGTAGAATGGTGAAATCAAAATTTGATAAATTGCATGATCGATTGGATCGAGTGGAGGAAAGAGCCAGACGGAAACAAAATCCACCAAGTCCAGAAACGGAGTCGAGATCATCACGGCGATACGCGTCCAAAGACTACTCGCTAAGAGATTCTTATCGGGATTCCTATGCGTCAAGGAATTCAAGACGCGACAGCTTAGAGCTTGCAACTTTTCGACATGATGAACGAGAGAGGACGAGTTATTCCTCGTATTATTCAAAGAAGTCCTTCCCGAAGGATTGTTCCCGAAGAAATGGACGAGAAGCCTATGAAAATATTTTGTCTTCCTTAGGGGCAAATGATTATATTTTTGATTCTTTCGTGTCGACTGCACATTGTAATGAAATCGAAAAAGTGAGAGAAAAAGAAAATGAAGAGAAAGAATTCGAAAAAGAAATTGAGATTGTACAAGAGTGCGAGCGAGAAAAAGAAATCGAAAGAAAAGAAAAAGAGATTGAAAAAGAAAAAGAAATCAAAAAATAAAGTGAGGTCGAAAATAAAATTGAAAACGAGAGAGGAAATGAAAAGAGAAAAAAAGAAGTTGAGATTAAAAAAGAAACGGGAGAAAAAGAGACAAATGAACCAGAAAAAGTGAGGAGCATTTCAACTAATCCATATGAAATTTGTTCTTGTTACATTTACGCTTTTCAAGTATCAAAAGGCCGAGTGACAATAATTTACAACTCAATACATCCAAGGAGAGAAGGTTCACCTTGGTTGAAAAAGGTAACGTTCTCAACTATCTTAGTACGCCTATGCCAAAAGAGGAGCAAGGTATGAGTTTTGAAATTCTTAAAGCACCTCTGTCTTATTCGATTGTTGATAGAAACCTTGTTGATGAATTGTCCTTTAGAAGTGATCTGAATTTTGATGTAGTTACTTGCCATCCTTTGATTGATGATAATATATTTACGTGGGATGATGGTAAGAAGAATAACGCTTTTGGAAATTGCGATGCTGATGAGTTTGTTAGTGAAATAATAATTATTCGGCATTTGCAAGATAAGAAGACATATAAGCCGTTCCATCAGCTTGATTTGGGTAAAAATATGCACTCATTGATCTTTTGTGAGAAACTACTTTGTATAAACAAGAATGTGCGTATGAGATTTGAGACGTATGAATGCTTAAAAACATGCATGTCTTTGATTTGTTTGGTTGATATGACGATGACATGTAAAATGGTTAGTGCACTTAAAGTTGAAGATGGTGTCTCAAATCTGCTTTGTTATCTAAATTCTGCATTTTTGAGCAAAATTGACCGACTGAAATTTAGATTACATGATCATTTGGATGAGTTCTCGATGTATTTTGATTATAATTCCAATTTGATTATGATGCATGCTCTATTGTCGAGTATGGAGATCCATTTTGAAAAGGTTAATTCAAGCAAGGAATTTCGACTACTCTACATCGCCGAGGAGCGAAGGTTTTTGTTAAGCGAGCGAGGTAAAAATGAACTTTATTTTCCTGCTCCAAAAGGTAAGCCTCCTGAAATTTCTAAAATATTTTTGTTTTCCTCGGATGGTAATAACAATCTTGTTCGTGAATTGGTTTTTGAAAGATACTTTGATTGTGATATGGTTAATTGTTTTGCAACAATTGAACACGATCTATCTATTTTTAATGTTGACAAAAAGATTCTTGTTATTGATAATTGTGTTGATGTAATTGTAATAGAATCGATAGTCAATCGTCTAATGCACGGTATGATTGTGCAACTTCGAGAACCATGTAAATATTTTTCATTACCTATTTGTGATGCCTATGTACATATTTTGACTCATTACTCGGGATCCAATTATAGCTTATGTAATCAATTTAAGATGTATGCATGCTCAGAAATCTATTTGATTTTGTTTCGAACATTTTTCATGGCCTTGTCGAGTAAACTAGTTCGCTTGCATGGTAATCTGAATCTTTCCAATAGCCTGCATTACATTTGTCTTGTTATACTCAAATTGCAAATTTGTTTACACTACTTTTTGCCAACTCATGGATATTTTCTTCAGTTGCTTCAATTGCCATTCGTTCCATTTGATCAAGGAAAGATGAGTAAACGGAGTTATGATCGAATGAACCAACGGCTCGACTTGACGACAAGTCGTTCTAAAGAAGGGGGGAATGATACGACCCATACAGAATCATCCTTGGCTCAACCCTGGCGAGGCTCAACATTTTCACAAGCTCGTCCCAGTTCAATTGGGTGGATTCTAGCTCATTGAGCTAGAATGCAATTTATTTAATTAAGATTGCATTTATTTTTACCGGAATAAATAAGTTGTTTGTTAGTTAAATTAGTTAATTAAATAAGTTAATTAATTTGTTTAAAAATCGGACATATTAATTTCCATGTTAAATATGTTTTATTTGTTTTAATGCATGCTTTAATTTGTCTTAAGCCTAATTAATGTGTTTTGTCATAGTTAATGATGTTGTTTAATGTGTGCGGACGAATTTAATTAGTCTTGCTACAACCGAATTTAATGATGTCTTAAATGATGTCCATTGAAGTTAATTGTGGTCTTGAATTAAATGTGCTTTAGGTTGCCAATTTATTGTGCATATATTTTCATATTTTGTGCAAATTAATTTATGTTATGTCTCCAACTAACACTTAAGTGCAGGTTATTAATATGCTGTAGTTAATGTTGTGTTTACTGCCGAATTAATGTTTGTCTAAATGTTGGTCGAATTTAATGTGCAGGCAAACATGTATTAAATGAAATGTTAGCATGCAAGGAACGGCATTTAAAGAAGGTGGCTGCTGCATTTTTCCTAAACAGCCGAATTTAATGTGCCCACAATGGATTTAATTTGCTGTACATGTTCCCTAGGACGGCATTAAAAGCTGCTGATGCAAAGACAAGAATTAATGAGATGTTCCACATGCAATGGACGACCATTCAATGAGATGTTGAAGAAAGCATGAATTTGGGCATGGACGGCATTTAAATGAGGGAGAGTGATGAGGGCACCATGCGTGAACAGCAAATTAAGAGCCAATTGAAGATGCATGGACAGCAAGATTCAACAAATGGGAAAGTGCATGGATGTCTAGCTACATTAATTTATGCAATGAATCTTTGGCCTCCAAGATGATTGTTCGGCCAAGAGACACTTATTGGTTAATACATTCATGCTATAGCCGAACCTAGACAAGGCTGATGGGCTACCATTCATTCATCTACATTCAAGAACTATGTTTGCTTAATCAAGAAGGTGTCCATTGATGTTCCATTCAGCCGAATATGGACATGCCTTTAAAGTACATTTCTCTAGTTTAATTTAACTCATTAATAGCTGAATCACTTAGTCATTAAGCTGGTTTACTTTGTCCATTAGGTTACCAAATGTAGGCTATAAATAGTCTGTTATCACATTTTGTAAAGGACTTTTGAATTTTGATCATTTGAATGAACTTTCTTCAAAGAGTGAGTTTTCTCCTCTCTAAATTCGTACGAGTTTCGATCTGACTTATCTAGCGTGCTAGTGGCGTCTATCGTTCTCTTTTGAACTTATCACCTTGCTTTGGTGTGGCGTTCAACCCTTCTACAATTCCGTAATCCCACCTTGAACCGAATAGAAATCGGGGTGACACTTTTTAGTGTTGAATCATTTCTGGTGTTTAAGCTCATTTATCCATTCCACCGAATATCCTAGATTTGACCCAACTATAATATCTTTTTACAAAACCGAGCCTTCATTTATCCAACTTCCATTTTTCTTATTTTTATCATTAAATCGAACCTACTACCCCTTATAAATTTACCATCTCCTTAGCCAACCTTTTAAAACCATTTGAAAACTTCTACATCTTTAGCCTTATTTCATCCTATTTCCGATAACTCAACTATTCCTCGTCGACGATCGGGCAATTACGTGAAACGACTCGATTATCCCGAGCCGGATCACATCAGCTAAAGTCTTGGCAACTCAGAAATGCCCCATTAATCCACCACTATGCGCTTCTTCGATCAACACCTCTCGAACGGAACCTTGGGGTATACATAGCTTTCCTTCTCGAAATAAGTACCCATCATGTCGATAGTACTTTTCGTAGGCTCCCTCTGCGCATAACTGAAAGAATTCACCAAAGTCAGTATCATTGACATATAAATCTTTAAGAAATACAAACCCCATCAACTTAGCATCCAAAACATTTAATAAAGCATACCTTCGAGAGAGTGCATCAGCCACTATGTTTTCCTTACCTTTTTTATATTTAATAACATAGGGAAAAGATTCGAGAAATTCTACCCACTTAGCATGCCGCTTGTTCAACTTGTGTTGCCCTTTCAAATACTTCAAGGACTCTTGATCGGTAAGTATTACGAATTCTTGGGGCCAAAGATAGTTGATACGAGTCACAAAGGCCTTAGATACGTATACGAAAGAAAAAGAAAATCAAGATTCACTTTCTTGTTTTCAAGAAAATCAAGAAACCAAATCTTGGTCCAATTTTGCTGTTTTGAGCAATTTCAAGAATCAAGAAAATTAAGATTTCAAATCTTGGAAATCTTGATCCAAGAAACGGAATCTTGCAACTAAGGCGCATTGGATATCAGTTACGAGCATTAACAAGCCAATTTCGGGAGAGAACGGATTACAAGCCCAAGTTCTTGAAGACAAGGCCTTGGACGAAATTCCCCTTTAAAAGTCAAAATTAGGGTTTTTTTAAGTTTTACTAGTAGGGCTAGGAAAGTAGTTAGGAGGCCTATATATATGGCTTGGCCAGCCACCCTTAAACACATTGAATTACACATTACAATACATTAAAATTTCAGATTTTTGCTGAGTAAAAATTCTCTTAGAGTTTTCTCCAAGAATTCTCTCTTGAGTTTCTTTAGAAGTAGTTTTAACAATCTTTTTGATTGTGGGAGCCATCTTCAGCCTTCTTCTTGCCATTGTTCTTCATTGGAGGGGAGATTAGAGCCGTTTGAAGGGAGTTGCGAAATCTTTATCGATTTCAAGGCTTCTTAAGACTTTATCTTTATTTTCTTGCTGTTCAATCTCTTTTAAATTTCTGCTTGTGTCGATTTTTATTAGCTAATTTGTTTGCTGTTCTTGTTGCGTTTCAGCTTTTCTAAAACTCCAAGATCTGATTCGGCACTTCCTTGGACATAAAGAAACGTTTTTTATTTCACAAAAACCCCTCTTTTCTTGCCATCCAATCCCTAGAATTAGTTTCAATTGATTTCGTAATTTGTTTTAATTTATTTGCTGTTTTGTGTTCTTTGATAGATT
Source organism: Gossypium raimondii (assembly GCF_025698545.1). NCBI lineage: Eukaryota > Viridiplantae > Streptophyta > Magnoliopsida > Malvales > Malvaceae > Gossypium > Gossypium raimondii. The sequence continues at coordinate 15,688 of NW_026291305.1, read as the reverse complement.
CAGTTGATTGGAAGTTAGTCTTGGGGCTTAATTCCGCGTTCTTGGTTTCCAATATTGGCTATCTATAAGTGTTTTGATTCTTGGTTGTTCTTTATTGATTTGGGGATTTTTAGGTTCCAGATCTAATTGATTCTAATTAAGTTTTGCTGTTTCGTTTCAGATCCAAACGTTTAGAGTTTTCGTAGGAGTTTCCCGTGACTTGACAACTCGACCTTGGTTCGCATGCAACCCTCTATCAATAGTGCTGCCACGTTTCTAAGGCTCAAATCAACGAGTAGAGCTCCTTGTCGTACGTCAGATAGTTTAGTATGGCATCGTTGAGTTTTTCACTAAAATACGCGATAGGGCGTCCATCTTACATCAACACGGCTCCAATACCTAAACCTGATGCATCACATTCTAACTCGAAAGTTTTATCAAAATTCGGCAATGCTAATAAGGGTGCATGAGTTAAACAATCTTTAATTTTCAGAAATGATTTTTCTTGTTCCTCTCCCCATATGAAGTTAGAATTCTTACGAATAACCCCAGTTAAGGGTGCGGCCAAAGTACTAAAGTTTGGCGCGAACCGTTGATAAAAGCTGGCTAATCCATGGGAACTTTGAACTTGGGAGACATTTCTCGGATGGGGCCATTCTTGGATCGCCTTGACCTTCTCTTGATCAACTTCAAGGCCCTCTGAGCTAACAACGAATCCTAAAAACACAATTTTGTTAGTACAAAAATCGCATTTCTTCAAATTAGCATATAAAGTTTCTTTCCTCAAAACCTCCAAAACAGCCTTTAAATGCATTGCATGGTCATCCAAAGTCTTACTAGAAATCAGGATATCATCGAAATATACTACGCAAAATCTGCCAAGAAAAGGTCTTAAAACGTGATTCATAAGTCTCATAAACGTGCTTGGGGCGTTTGTTAAGCCAAATGGCATAACGAGCCACTCGTAAAGCCCATGCTTTGTTTTGAAAGTAGTCTTCCATTCATCACCTTCACGCATTCGTATTTGGTGATATCCGCTTTTGAGATCAATTTTTGAAAACAAACTCGCTCCACTTAGCTCGTCAAGCATATCATCTAATCACGGTATAGGATGCCGATATTTGATGGTTATTTTATTTATAGCACGGCAGTCTACACACATCCTCCACATCCCATCCTTCTTAGGAACTGACAAACAGGAACGAAACAGAGACTAAGGCTTTCACGCACATAGCCCTTCTCAAGAGTTCGTTCACTTGCTTTTGTAGTTCTTTTGTCTCTTCAGGATTGCTCCGGTAAGCAGGATGGTTTGGAATAGCAGCTCCCAGCACAAAATCTATTTGATGTTCAATTCCACGAATAGGTTGCAACCCACTCGGGATTTCTTCCGGGAATACATCTCAAAATTCCTGCAACACAGACAAAATAGAAGACGGTAACTTATCATCAAATTCGTTAGTACCAAGCAGACTTTCCTTGTACAAAAGAACCAACAATGGTTGTTTCAATAACACCGATTTCCTAACTTCTCTCTCTTTTACATACAAACTCTTTTTTTTCATTTTCATCACTCGTCTCTTTTTCTTTTTCTTTTTCTCTTGCATCATTCTCTCTTTTTTTATCACTCATTTTTTTGCTTTTCTTCTTTTCTACACTCTTTTCTTTATTCTTTTCATTTTTTTGCTCTCGCTCATTTTCTTTTGATTTTTCAATAGAACTCGATACGAGTCACAAAGGCCCAACCCAAGCTCAAGAACGTGATGGGCTCAAATTACCACAAGGCCCAATAACGAGGTCAAAGGCCCGACAAATGCATTCCAAACTAAATGGGACCATTCAGGAATTTGTTAGCAAGGCCTTAGATGTGTACACGAAAGAAAGAGAAAATCAAGATTCACTCTCTTGTTTTCAAAAAAATCAAGAAACCGAATCTTGGCCCAATCTTGCTGTTTGGAGTGATTTCAAGAATCAAGAAAATCAAGATTTCAAATCTTGGAAATCTTGGTCCAAGAAACCGAATCTTCCAGCCAAAGCGCATTGGATCTCCGTTACGAGCATCAACGAACCAATTTTGGTAGGAGATGGACTACAAGCCCAAGTTCTTGAAGGCAAGGCCCAATAAGAGGATTCCAAGCCCAACCAAGAAGTCAAACAATACTTAGTTGAAAATCAAGCCAAATTTGTTAAAGTGGCCCAATTTGTAAAAAATTTAATTGTTTAATTTAATTTTTAGACTTTAGGAGTATTATATGTAAAAATTTGGCCCAAGCAACCCATTAAAATGACTTGGCCAAATTTCCCTCTTAAATTTGTTAATTAGGTTTTTTTTAAGTTTTTCTAATGAGATTAGGAAATAGTTATAAGGCCTATTTATCGGCATGGCTGGCCACCCTTGTTAGACACATTACGATACATTAAAATTTCAGATTTTTGCTGAGTAAAAATTCTCTTAGAGTTTTCTCCAAGAATTCTCTCTTGAGTTTCTTTAGAAGTGGTTTTAACAATCTTTTTTATTGTAGGAGCCATCTTCAGCCTTCTTCTTTCCATTGTTCTTCATTGGAGGGGAGATTAGAGACGTTTGAAGGGAGTTGTGAAATATTTCAGGATTTCAAGGCTTCTTAGGACTTTATCTTTATTTTCTTGCTGTTCAATCTCTTTTAAATTTCTGCTTGTGTCAATTTTTATTAGCTAATTTGTTTGTTGTTCTTATTGCGTTTCTGCCTTTCTAAAACTGATAGGGGGTTGCGCACGGACCAAGATTGAGTTGCCAAGTCACAAGAAAACTCCTACGAGGCTCTAAACAAAGAAATCTGAAATCAGAACAAAGAATAAGATTAAATCTAATCAGATCTGAAATTAAAATCCTCAAAAACAACTAAGAATAGTGATACGAGTCACAAAGGCCTTAGATGCATACACAAAAGAACGAGAAAATCTAGAATCACTTTCTTGTTTTCAAGAAAATCAAGAAACTGAATCTTGGCCTAATCTTGCTATTTGGAACAATTTCAAGAATCAAGAAAATCAAGATTTCAAATCTTGAAAATCTTGGTCCAAGAAACCGAATATTGCAGCCAAAGCGCATTGGATCTCCGTTACGAGGATCAACGAATCAATTTCAGTCGGAGATGGACTACAAGCCCAAGTTCTTGAAGGCCCAAGCCCAATCAAGAAATCCATACATACTTAGTTGAAAATCAGGCCAAAATGTCAAAGGGCCCAATTTGTAAACATTTTAATTTGTTAATTTAATTTTTTAGGCTCTAGGAATATTACATGTTAAATTCAGCCCAAAACAGTCCATTTAAGTGCCTGGCCGAAATTCCTTTATTATTTTATTAATTAGGGTTAATTTTTTAAGTTTCCTAATGAGATTAGGATTAGTATGAGGCCTATTTAAATGATGGTCGGCCACCCCTTGTACTCACTTCTCAAATATATTAAAATTTCAGATTTGTTTAAGTGCAAATTCTCCTTGAGTTTTTCTCCAAGAATTCTCTCTTGAGTTTTCTTTAGAAGTTGTTTTAACAATCTTTTGATTGTGGGAGCCATCTTCAGCCTTCTTCTTGCCATTGATATTCTTTGGAGGGGAGATTCGAGCCGTTTGAAGGGAGTTGTGAAATCTTTCGGGATTTCAAGGCTTCTTAGGACTTTTCTTTATTCTATTGTGGTTCATTCTTCTTTATTAAATTTCGCTTGTGCTGATTTGTTGAATAATTTGGGATTAATTATTCTTGTTGCGTTTCAGCCTTTCTAAAACTCCAAGATTTGATTCGGCACTTCCTTGGACGTAAAGAAACATTTTTGATTTCACAAAAACCCCTCTTTTCTTGCCGTCCAATCCCTAGAATTAGTTTCAATTGATTTCATAATTTGTTTTAATTTATTTGCTGTTTTGTGTTCTTTGATAGATTCGTCTGATTGGAAGTTAATCTTAGGGCTTAATTTCGTGTTCTTGGCTTCCAAGAACATCTATTCATAAGTGTTTCGATTCTTGGCTGTTCTTTATTGATTTGGGGATTTTTTTAGTTTCCAGATCTAATTGCTTCTAATTAAGTTTTGGTATTTCGTTTCAGATCCAAACGTTTAGAGTTTTTGTAGGAGTTTCCTGTGACTTGACAACTCAATCTTGGTCCACGTGCAACCCTCTATCAAACAACCAAAATCAAAGAACTTAAGAATAGATGTTTTTGGAATGCAAGAACACTAAATCAACCACCAAGAGTGATTCCTAATCAATCGAACCTGTCAAGAAAAGCCAAAATAACAAACAAATTAGGAGCGATCAGATTCTTATTAGGATTTAGGGATTGGTGCGATAAGAAGAAAAGAAAGAAAATTGATGAAATAAGTCGAATCTTGAAACCAAAAATAGATTGCGATTCTGCTCAATCGAACACCCAAAATAGTTTCCCCAAATTCAGCAATCGAATTGCACCCAAAAGACTAAGGATGAATCGGCAAGAACCCTAGAAATTGGGGATTTTAGGCCGAATTCTTTGCTGCCAATAAGAGGAGTATTGATCGATTCTTTAAGATGGAAAAGAACTAGAAACACAAAGAAAACAACAGACGGATTAAATAAAGATTCGGCACAAGCAGAATTAAAGAAAAGAATTTTAACAGCAAATAATTTAAAGATAAGTCCTAAGAAGCCTTGAAATCCCGAAAGATCTCACAACTCCCTTCAAACGGCTCTAATCTCCCCTCCAAAGAATATCAATGGCAAGAAGAAGGCTGGAGATGGCTCCACAATCAAAAGATTGTTAAAACAACTTCTAAAGAAAACTCAAGAGAGATTGCTTGGAGAAAAACTCAAGGAGAATTCTGCACTTAAACAAATTTGAAATTTTTGATATATTTGAGAAGTGAATAACAAGGTGGCCGGCCAAGCCTTTATATAGGCCTCTCAAGTGTTTTCCTAATCTAATTAGAAAACTAAAAATAAAAAAAACTCCTAATTATTTTAAAATTTAAATGGAAATTCAGCCAAGGGCTTTTAATTGGGCCTTTTGGACTGAATATCTACATAAAAATTTAAACTAAGTATTTTAAAAAATAAAACTTTACAAATTGGGCCACTTTGACAATTTGGCCTGATTTTCAAGTAAGTATGGCTTCTCTTCTTGTTTGGGTTTGGATTCATCTTATTGGGCCTTGCCTTCAAGAACTTGGGCTTGTATTCCATCTCTTACCGAAATTGGGTCGTTGGGGCTCGTAACGAAGATCCAATGCGATTTGACTACAAGATTTGGTTTCTTGGACCAAGATTTCCAAGATTTGAAATCTTGATTTTCTTGATTCTTAAAACCACTCCAAACAGCAAGATTGGGCCAAGATTCAGTTTCTTGATTTTCTCTTTCTCTCGTATGCATCTAAGGCCTTGCCAACGAACTCCTGGATGGTCCCATTTAGTTTGGAACGTATTTTTCGGGCCTTTGATCTCGTTATTGGGCCTTGTGGTAATTTGAGCCCATCACGTTCTTGGGCTTGGGTTGGGCCTTTGTGACTCGTATCAAAAACTCCAAGATCTGATTCGGCACTTCCTTGGACATAAAGAAACATTTTTTATTTCATAAAAACCCCTCTTTTCTTGCTGTTTTGTGTTCTTTGATAGATTCGGCTGATTGGAAGTTAATCTTGGGGCTTAATCTCGTGTTATTGGCTTCCAAGAACATCTATTCATAAGTGTTTTGATTCTTGGCTGCTCTTTATTGATTTGGGAATTTTTAGTTTCCAGATCTAATTGATTATAATTAAGTTTTGCTGTTTCGTTTCAGATCCAAATGTTTAGAGTTTTCGTAGGAGTTTCTCGTGACTTGACAACTCGATCTTGGTCCACGTGCAACCCTCTATGAACTCCTCATTTTGAGTTGATCTTCTTAAACTTGTTTGGGTGTTAACGGAGCTAACGTCACTGTTTGTCCCAAGTGTTTAAAAGTAAATTGGTTCGTGTATCCGTCATGAATCGCACGTTTGTCGAATTGCCAGGGGCATCCAAGAAGAAGATGCCCAACATGCATTGGCACAACGTCACACATCACTTCGTCTTGATACTTTCCGATTGAAAAAGAAATAAGCACTTGCTTTGTCACCTTGAGTTCTCCACCATTGTTCAACCATTGGAGCTTATACGGATGGGGATGTTTGGTGGTGGCCAATCCGAGTTTCTCCACCATCAATGTACTAGCCACGTTCGTACAGCTTCCTCCATCGATTATAACACAACAAATCTTACCTTGCACTTGACATCGCGTATGGAAGATATTTTCGCGTTGTTGTTCATTTTCAACGCCTTGCAAAGTAAGACTTCTTTTCACAACTAAGATTTCTCCATTTTTGGCTTGTTCGACTTCTTCCTCATCTTCGGGTTGTTCAACGGCCTCATTCTCTTGTTCACTTTCAGATTCAATCTCTCTATCATCTCGGACAAACATCACATTCCGGTTTGGAGATTGGCTTGTGATGTGGCCCCTTCTAAGACATTTGAAACACTTTATGCCTCGGGATCTATTTGGTTGGGCATCCATCTTCCTTTACTCGTTTCAACAATCGGTTTGTTGAACTTGGTTGCACCACTCACTTCTTTATTTCGGCTCATTCTCTTGTTCAACGGCCTCATCCTCTTGTTCAACGGCCTCATTCTCTTGTTCACTTTCAGATTCAATCTCTCCATCATCTCGGACAAACATCACATTCCGGTTTGGACATTGGCTTGTGATGTGGCCCCTTCTAAGACATTTGAAACACTTTATGTCTTGGGATCTATTTGGTTGGGCATCCATCTTCCTTTACTCGTTTCAACAATCGGTTTGTTGAACTTGGTTGCACCACTCACTTCTTTATTTTGGCTCGGCATGTCACATTTGTTGGTCCCTTGCCCCCACCTAGACGTTGATGAAGTGTTAAGGAAAGTTTGTGACGTACATTTTCTCTTTAATTGTTTTTCAACCTTTATGGCCATATGGACCATATCAATGACCTCGACGTAGTGGTGTAGTTCCACAATATTTGCAATATCACAGTTAAGGCCGGCGAGAAATCGAGCCATAGTGGCTTCTCGGTCTTCCTCCACATCACCGGATCATAGCCACTTCCATTTCCTTGTAGTAATCTTCCACGCTTTGTTGGCCTTGAGTTAAACTTTAGAGTTTTTGATACCACTCCCGGTGATAGTAAGCTGGAATGAATCGCTTCCGCATTATTGCCTTCATTTCTGCCCATGTAGACACGAGACGCTCACCATTACGTCGTCAACTCAAAGTAAGTTGATCCCACCATATTATGGCAGAGTCAGAAAATTCTATAGCAGCCAATTTGACCTTCTTACTCTCCGAGTAATTGTGACACTCGAAGACTAATTCAACTGATAGAGGGTTGCGCGCGGACCAAGATCGAGTTGTCAAGTCACGGGAAACTGCTACGAAAGCTTTAAACACTTAGATCTGAAAAAACGCAGCACAAAGATTAAATCTGGAAATTTCAAGATCTGGAATAAAACCCTAAAATAACAAAGAACAAATCAAGAATCAAAACACCTATTATTAGGAAATTCAGACGACAAGAACTCGGGAATAAACTCCCAATAAATCCCTAAACCAGCTGAATCTGTCCAAGGTAACAAGATGAAGAGTTAATTCAATAAAAGAACAAATAGAATTAAGGAAAATTGGACAGCAACCAATTAAAATGAAAATCTGAAAAACGATTGATTTTCGGTTATCGAGAAGAGTTTTAAAAACTTCCCAAATGAATTTGAAACGAATTACATTTCCAAAACAGCAAACCAATTTCAAATTCCAGGAAACAGATCTAAACCAATATTTGAAGGGAAATTCGATAAGAATAATTGGGGAAGATGAATCGAAATTGATTCTTGCGGCCAAAGGAAGGATGTCGATCAATCTTTAATGTCGAATAGGGTTGGAAACAAAACAAGAACCGCAAATAGATTAGATAAAGACTCAGCACAAGAAGAATTATAGAAAAGGAATTGAACAGCAAATAATTTAAAGATAAGTCCTAAGAAGCCTTGAAATCCCGAAAGATCACACAACTCCCTTCAAACGGCTCTAATCTCCCCTCCAAAGATTATCAATGGCAAGAAGAAGGCTGAAGATGGCTCCCACAATCAAAAGATTGTTAAAACAACTTCTAAAGAAAACTGATGAGAGAATTCTTGGAGAAAAACTCAAAGAGAATTCTGCACTTAAACAAATCTGAAATTTTTGATATAATTCAGAAGTGAATACAAGGGTGGCCGGCCATGCCTTTAAATAGGCCTTATACTAATCCTAATCTCATTAGGAAAACTTAAGAATTAAACCTAATTAATAAAAATAATAGGGAAATTTGGCCAGGCACTTTAATGGACTGTTTTGGGCCGAATTTTAACATGTAATAGTCCTAAAGCCTAAAAATTAAATTAACAATTAAAATGTTTACAAATTGGGCCCTTTGGCAATTTGGCCTGATTTTCAACTAAGTATGGGTGGATTTCTTGATTGGGCTTGGAATATTCTTATTGGGCCTTGCCTTCAAGAAATTGGGCTTGTGATCCATCTGTTACCAAAATTGAGTCGTTGATGCTCGTGACGGTGATCCAATGCGCTTTGGCTGCAAGATTCGGTTTCTTGGATCAAGATTTCCAAGATTTGAAATCTTGATTTTCTTGATTCTTGAAATCGCTCCAAACAGCAAAATTGGGCCAAGATTCGGTTTCTTGATTTTCTTGAAAACAAGAAAGTGAATCTTAATTTTATCGTTCTTTTGTGTACGCATCTAAGGCCTTGCTAACGAACTCCTGAATGGTCCCATTTAGTTTGGAACACGTTTGTCAGGCCTTTGATCTCGTTATTGGGCCTTGTAGTAATTTGAGCCCATCACGTTCTTGAACTTGCGTTGGGCCTTTGTGACTCGTATCATTCCCCCCTTCCTCAAAAAGATTCATCCTCGAATTTGAAAAATCAAATGGGGACAAGTCAGCCACATTAAAAGTAGAACTTACATTGTACTCACCAGGTAGATCAATTTTATAGGCATTATCGTTGATCCGCTCGAGTACTTGGAAAGGCCCATCGCCCCTTGGGTCCAACTTGGTCTTCGTTTTTGTAGGAAATCGTTCTTTCCTCAAATGGACCCAAACCCAATCTCCGGGTTCTAGGACAACCCGTTTGCGCCCCTTGTTTGCTTTGTTGGTGTTGGCATCATTTGTTTTGGCTATTCGTTGCCTAGCCTTCTCATGTAAGGATTTCACCAACTCAGCTTTCTGTTCGCCATCTAAATTAATAATGTGTTCAAGAGGTAATGGCTGAAGATTAAGTACTATTAGCGTGTTAAAACCATAAACAAGTTCAAATGGAGAATAACCTGTTGTAGAATGAATAGATCTATTATATGCAAATTCAACAAATGGTAGGCAGTCTTCCCAATTTCTAATGTTCTTTCCCGCAACAAATCGTAATAAAGTCCCTAAGATCCGATTAACTACTTCAGTTTGGCCATCAGTTTGGGGGTGACATGTAGTAGAATAAAGTAATTTAGTACCAAGCTTACCCCACAATACCTTCCAAAAGTGGCTAAGGAATTTGATATCTCTATCAGAAACAATTGTTTTAAGGATGCCATGAAGTCTTACTACCTCTTTATTTCTGCCCATGTAGACACGGGACGTTCACCATTACGTCGTCGACTCAAAGTAAGTTGATCCCACCATATTATGGCAGAGTCAGAAAATTCTATAGCAGCCAATTTGATCTTCTTACTCTCCGAGTAATTGTGTGATACGACCCGCCCTCGGGAACGGCCATTGTTTCAGCCTACAAGCAAGGCTCATCGTTTTTACAAGTGGGCGTAGCTCAATTATATTTTGTGGAGCTTCATTTAGCTCATTTCCAGCTCCTTCAAGTTCAATGAGCTCGAACCACTCAATTTCACTCAATATCTTTAAGACCTTTATTATAGTAGTGAAATAATTATTTGCGTCATTTAATTAGTTTATTACACTCAATTAATTTTAGTTGTTTGCATAATTTAAAATCGGACAAATTTAATTTTGCATCTTAATTGAGTTATTTTTACATGTCATTAGTTTGTCTTAATTTTTACGACTTATTAATATGTTTTATGCATTTTAATGAGTCAAATTTCATGACATGTTTTAATGTGTCTAGTCCAAACTAAATTATATGTTCGATTTTTAGTGTTAATTTAATGTGTCAAAACATGTATTTGATTTATTTGATGAATGTTGCTTTGCAGTACATTTCCATGAACGTCCTTGGTGCATGAAAGGTATTAAAGAAGGTACATGAAGGGACGGCACATGCATGAATGGGAAAATGAAGTTGGCTCTTGTTTGAAGTTTCCTAGGTGACCATTCATTGAATTTATTGCTTACACATTCTTTGGATACATCATGGTTGTTCGGTTCAAGGTGTTCATATTCAAGGACTCTTCAAAACTTGGTTTTCACACTCAAAGTGACTATTCGGCATCTCCTTAATTGCTGGTAATTTTTCAACAATGGTTGCCAATTAAATGAGCTCCTTTAAGCACATCAACCGAATGTAGTGCGCCATTTATTCACTCAAGTTCCAAGTTTAATTATCCATCTAGAAGGTGACTATTGGAGCTCCAAGTTCAAATAGAATCTAGCTAGTCCATTTAAGTGATTCATTTGCTTAATTTTTAAGTAATGTAAGTGACCATTCGGCTAGCTTAGGTGATTATTATAAATAGCTAAATTTTCACTTTGTAAAGGACTTTTGAACCTTTAACGAATTGCTGTCAAAATTTAGAGAGGATTCTTCTCTTAAATTTCGTCCAAAAACTTCGTTGACTTATCTAAGTAGTTAGTGGCGTCAACCGTTTTTGTTCAATCGAACTTATCACGTTTACGTATGGCGTTCAACCCAAATTATACCAAGGTTCCTATCTGATCTAGATAGTGGGTCGAGGTTTCCGTCTTAGTTTTCAAAATCAACTTTAGAACCTATAAGTCTCGGGTCAACCCTTAACAAAGAGTTGGTTCATTCTTGTTCTCAAGTTACCGTTTTAAAATTCAAACACCAAGTTTTTCTATTCTTTCATAGCCAAACCTTATACATTTAACTAACCTTCTTTCATAAACCTATCCATTGACACCCATAAGCCCTATTTAGCCTAAATCCGACTTCAATTCATCAACGAGGCCGGGTCGCATCATTGTGACACTCGAAGACTAATTCAACTGATAGAGGGTTGCGCACGGACCAAGATCGAGTTGTCAAGTCACGGGAAACTCCTACGAAAGCTTTAAACACTTGGATCTAAAAAACGCAGCACAAAGATTAAATCTGGAAATTTCAAGATCTGGAATAAAACCCTAAAATAACAAAGAACAAATCAAGAATCGAAACACCTATTATTAGGAAATTCAGACGACAAGAACTCGGGAATAAACTCCCAATAAATCCCTAAACCAGCTGAATCTGTCCAAGGTAACAAGATGAAGAGTTAATTCAATAAAAGAACAAATAGAATTAAGGAATTGATAAAGACTCAGCACAAGAAGAATTATAGAAAAGGAATTGAACAACAAATAATTTAAAGATAAGTCCTAAGAAGCCTTGAAATCCCGAAAGATCACACAACTCCCTTCAAACGGCTCTAATCTCCCCTCCAAAGATTATCAATGGCAAGAAGAAGGCTGAAGATGGCTCCCACAATCAAAAGATTGTTAAAACAACTTCTAAAGAAAACTGATGAGAGAATTCTTGGAGAAAAACTCAAAGAGAATTCTGCACTTAAACAAATCTGAAATTTTTGATATAATTTAGAAGTGAATACAAGGGTGGCCGGCCATGCCTTTAAATAGGCCTTATACTAATCCTAATCTCATTAGGAAAACTTAAGAATTAAACCTAATTAATAAAAATAATAGGGAAATTTGGCCAGGCACTTTAATGGACTGTTTTGGGCCGAATTTTAACATGTAATATTCCTAAAGCCTAAAAGTTAAATTAACAATTAAACTGTTTACAGATTGGGCCCTTTGACAATTTGGCCTGATTTTCAACTAAGTATGGGTGGATTTCTTGATTGGGCTTGGAATATTCTTACTGGGCCTTGCCTTCAAGAAATTGGGCTTGTGATCCATCTCTTACCGAAATTGAGTCGTTGATGCTCGTGACAGAGATCCAATGCGCTTTGGCTGCAAGATTCGGTTTCTTGGATCAAGATTTGAAATCTTGATTTTCTTGATTCTTGAAATCGCTCCAAAGATCAAAATTGGGCCAAGATTCGGTTTCTTGATTTTCTTGAAAACAAGAAAGTGAATCCTGATTTTCTCGTTCTTTTGTGTACGCATCTAAGGCCTTGCTAACGAACTCCTGAATGGTCCCATTTAGTTTGGAACACGTTTGTCAGGCCTTTGATCTCGTTGTTGGGCCTTGTGGTAATTTGAGCCCATCACGTTCTTGAAGTTGCGTTGGGCCTTTGTGACTCGTATCATTCCCCCCTTCCTCAAAAAGATTCATCCTCGAATCTGAAAAATCAAATGGGGACAAGTCAGCCACATTAAAAGTAGAACTTACATTGTACTCACCAGGTAGATCAATTTTATAGGCATTATCGTTGATCCGCTCGAGTACTTGGAAAGGCCCATCGCCCCTTGGGTCCAACTTGGTCTTCCTTTTTGTAGGAAATCGTTCTTTCCTCAAATGGACCCAAACCCAATCTCCGGGTTCTAGGACAACCTGTTTGCGCCCCTTGTTTGCTTTGTTGGTGTTGGCATCATTTGTTTTGGCTATTCGTTGCCTACCCTTCTCATGTAAGGATTTCACCAACTCAGCTTTCTGTTCGCCATCTAAATTAATAATGTGTTCAAGAGGTAATGGCGGAAGATCAAGTACTATTAGTGGGTTAAAACCATAAACTAGTTCAAATGGAGAATAACCAGTTGTAGAATGAATAGATCTATTATATGCAAATTCAACAAATGGTAGGCATTCTTCCCAATTTCTAATGTTCTTTCCCACAACAAATCGTAATAAAGTCCCTAAGATCCGATTAACTACTTCAGTTTGGCCATCAGTTTGGGGGTGACATGTAGTAGAATAAAGTAATTTAGTACCAAGCTTACCCCACAATACCTTCCAAAAGTGGCTAAGGAATTTGACATCTCTATCAGAAACAATTGTTTTAGGGATGCCATTAAGTCTTACTACCTCTTTAAAGAATAAGTCTGCCACATGTGTAGCATCATTTGTTTTGTGACAAGAAATAAAATGTGTCATCTTTGAAAACCTGTCAACAACAAAAAATATACTATTTCTTCCTTTTTTAGTTCGAGGCAAACCTAGAATAAAATCCATGGATAAATCTACCCAAGGTGAAGTAGGAATCGGTAAAGGAGTGTAATGGCCATGAGGCATTACCTTAGATTTTACTTGTTTGCATGTAATGCACTGGGAACATACCTTTTCGACATCCTTTTTCATATGTGGCCAATGGAAGTGTTCTTGCAAGATGTCTAGTGTTTTGGCCACTCCAAAATGTCCCATTAAACCCCCACTATGGGCCTCATGGATCAATAAGTCTCTCATGGAACACTTTGGTGTGCATAACCTGTTTATACGAAAAAGAAAGCCATCTACAAGATAAAACTTTTCAAAAGTAGTATGACCACAATTCTTATAGATATGGACGAAATCAGCATCATCATCATATAATTCCTTAATATGTTCAAACCCTAAGACTTTAGCATTCAATGTAGTTATTAAAGCATATCGTCTAGATAAAGCATCGGCAACTATATTATCTTTACCTGTTTTATATTTTATCACATAAGGGAATGTTTCAATGAATTCTATCCATCGGTCATGTCATTTACTCAACTTACCTTGTCCCTTCAACCACTTAAGGGATTCATGATCTGTATGTATGACAAATTCATTAGGCAGCAAATAATGTTGCCATACTTGAACTGCACGAACCAATACCAATAGTTCTTTGTCATAAGTTGAGTAGTTTAATTGTGCACCATTCAATTTCTCACTAAAATAAGCAATTGGTTGCTTATCTTGCATTAAAACAGCGCCAATTCCAATTCCTAAAGCATCACACTCAAGTTCAAAAGTATTAGAAAAATCAGGATATTTGAAAGAGGAGCAGAACATAACTTAGCTTTTAGGGTCTGAAAAGCCTTTTCTTGGGTTTCACCCCATTTGAAACCCACTGATTTCTTTATAACCTCTGTTAATGGGGAAGCAATAGTAGAGAAATCTTTCACAAATCATCTATAAGAACTAGCTAAACCATGGAAACATCTCACCTCAGTTACCGATTTAAGAGTCGGCCACTCCTTAATTGCCTTGACTTTGTCCTCATCGACATGAATACCTTGTGCACTAACTGATGTGCGCACACTCACACCAACAAAGCAAACTGATCCGGAGGTCTTACCATTAGGACCTATTACTCGATCTAAGGCAAAGAAATTCAGGGAAGCCTTGTTCCTTACTTGTGCTACGATTCCAGATTTATTCGATCATGTTCATGCCTTAGAACATAGGCTTTATAACATGTTGCATGCTGATATGTGACGTATTTAGGTTCTACTATGTATTATGTGTGTATTTAAATATGTTTTGGGATTGATTTGATGTTGTTTGTGTTTTAATGAATAAGATTGCAAGTGTTTACTTTGTATTAGTGTAGAAACTAAGCTCTATAATGTGTTACATCTTGAAGTGTAACATTTGCATTAGTTCCATTAAGTATATAAGTGTGTTTGGATTATGTTTACACTTGTTAATAAGTTTTCAATAAGTTTGCATTACTTTAATGCATGTTTGTTTTGTTTACCATAAGGAAGCGTAATGGACAATGACTTAAGATCTCATTTCTAGCTCGGTTGAAGCTCAAACAATAATAGATGCAATGACTTAAGACCTCATTTCTATCTCGGTTGAAGCTCAAATATGTGCATGCAGACTCATCTCGACTTGAAATAGTTACGAAATATTGTTTCAGCTCATTTCATTTCAAGACATTTCTAGCTAGCTCAAACTCAGCTCCACCAGGTCAACTCCAGCTGACAAGTCCAGAAGCAGTTGAAACGTGTCCTATGTAAGGGCAAGTGTCCTATGCATTTGTGGCAGCCCATGTGGCGTCCAAACATGTGAGGAGCACATGACCGCTTGTGCACAAGAGTGTGTGTGTGCATGTGTAGCCGAATATACAAGGATAAGAACAAGGGAGGTTGTCGTTTGAAATTTAAATGTATGGCTTCTATTAAAATGACGCCAAAAGGAGTTATAACTTCTTATTTTAAACCCTTTTGATTACAGCCACGAACTTACATTCAACACCCCTCTTTTGTACTTATAAATACATATTAAAATGATGTATTCAGGCTAGATGATTTATGAAAACAATTACGTTTGAGAATTTCTCTCAATTTCGGTTCTTCATTGAACTTTCCTTGGTATTTCAGACTTAGTTTGTTGTGTCAAATTTTCATGATACTTCGGGTTCCTAGATCGCTATCTAGAGGGTCCAAGTCCTTTTGACGTTGAGCAGATTCGATTCGGGTTTGCTCGATGGATTGTGCAAGTTCTTTCGAGTTTAACGTTATTCTATTCCAACGATTACTTTTGCCATTGTTGAACACTCAAGTTCTTTGCCTTGGCCGTTTCATGAAGCGTTCGACTTCACCGATTGAATT
>NW_026291304.1:0-6109 GCF_025698545.1 Gossypium raimondii | reverse complement strand
GATGCTCACGCAATGTGATGTCACGACTTAGAGCTTTCCCACGCGATCCGTATGCCTTAGGCGCTCGCTTAAAACGCCTAAGTCACCTTAACTTGCAAAGAAAAAGGATTCAACAAAGAAAACGCACAAGTCAACTTAACTCACAACAATAAAGGATTCAATAGAATTCCTTAAGATTTTCGCTAAGAACAAAGAAGAATGAAGTAAGAACGAGCCTTGAAAGATGAACAAAAGCAAGAACACTTGAGAGAAAAGTTTGAGGAATACTCTCAAAATTTTATTAATAACTCCGTGAATTACAATGAGTACAGAGGTCTCTATTTATAGTTGAGCCTCAAAGTACATCAAAGGCTATAATTAAAAGTCAGATACAATTAGAACTCTAAGACATAATTAGAAGTCAGATACAATTAAAACTCTAAGATTAAATAATCATATCTTCTTGGGTCTCTTCCTTATTTATCGACTTTGGGATGGGCTTTAATCCTTCAGTGCAACGGCCGCTTTGGTTGGGCCAAATGACCTCCTTCAAATACGATGGATCGAGACAGTTTGTCATGGTTGCGTGTTCCATGCGCAACCCATGACATTCTCCCCACTTGTTCTAGCGACGCCTCGTCGATCTTCTTTGTGGAACTCGTCAATCTTCTCTTGAATCGCCATAATGCCTCTAAGTGTTCCCAACTTGTTTCACTATCGTGAAGTCCTTCCATCGAACTAAGTACTCATGCCGTGGTTTGGTGGTACTTTCGCCTAATTATCCGATCCGCCTCAATGTTTTCAACTTTACGATCGCATTTACACCTTTACCCCCATCTGCTCGCTCGCACTTGCCTCTATTTGGATCCTCTTGATCTCCATGAAACGGCTTAAGCATGCTTACATGGAAGACTGGTGTACTTTTAAGTTTTGGTGGCAACTCCAAATTTGTAGGCCACCTTGCCCACTCTCTTCACAACTTTAAACGGCCTTCATACCTTCAAGACAAGACCCTTATGCAAGCCAAGATATCGTAAAATCAAGTGTAGTTTAGCAAGGACCGAGTCACCCACTTGAAATTGTACATCCTTCGGTTTTGATCGCCCACTTCTTGCTACGCTTACTTGCCTTATGTAAACAAGCTCTAGCTGTCATTCTTCTCTTGCCAATCTTTTGCGAATCGATAGGTCACGGATTTGGTCCTCAGATAATGGGCCACAACAAATATGGTGTGAGTGGTCGTTGACCTCGTCACTATTTCAAATGGACTTTGATTCGTGGCCCCACTTCACGCAAGTTGTATGAAAATTGGGCCACATCCAAGAATCTTTGGCCAATCCTTTGTGTGGCACTCACATAGTGTCAAGATACGCTCCAACAAAGGCATTTACTCGCTCGCTTGCCCATCGGTTTGTGGATGCATGCTTGTGGAGAAGTTCAAATCGAGCCCATTGACTTGAACAACTCGTCTGTAACCGCCAAAGGAATCGCCCATCTCGATCGCCGATAATAGACAAGGGCACTCCCCAATATTTCACCACGTGTCTAAGGAACAACCGAGCGCTTCCTCAAAGGCACTCTTTGGTCGCCTAATAAAAGTTGCATACTTTGAAAACCCGTCCACCACAACAAGAATACTAGCAAACCCGCGACTTAGGCAAACCAACAATAAAATCCATGGATAAACTCTCCCATGGCCTTTCCGAACCGGGCAGGGTTGAAGCAAGTTTACTGAGTCTTTAACTCAACCTTGTCTTGTTGGCACACTAGACAAGTTTTCACATAGGTTTCTACATCAGCATCCATGTGAGGCCAGTAATAACGATCCTCCAAAAGGGCCAAAGTGCGATGCATCCCTGGATGGCCTGCCCATTTTGAGTCATGACACTCCTTCATTACTTTCTTACGGAGTTTCCCATAATGGGGCACATAGAGGCGGTGTCCATGAGTGTATAATAGCTCCCCATCGCCAAAATCTTCTCGCTTTTCCCTCTTGGCAAGCTCACTCAAATTTTTGGCCGGGATCATGGGACAATCCTCTCGAATGCATTCCAAAGAAAGAACCCTCAGTCGACTAATTGTCAGAATTCTATCTTATGATCGAGTGCATCAGCCACAATGTTGGCACTTCCTGGTTTATATTCCATTGTAAAATCAAACTCCGCTAGTAAAACCTGCCAACGAGCCTGCTTGGGAGACAACTTTTTCTGGGTTAGGAAATAACTCATGGCAACATTATCTGTAAGGACCACAAACCCGAACCTAATAGATAGTGTTCCATGTGCGCAAGCAGCAGTACTACCGCAGCTATCTTTTCTCTTGGACCGATATCTACGCCTCGTTTCATTAAGCTTTCGACTCGAAAGCAATTGGTGCCCATCTTGCATCAAGATTCCCAATAGCATAACTGATGCATCCGTATGCATTTCATAAGGCTTTGCAAAACTGCAAGGCAAGTACAGTGTCCCTCGCCATTTCTTGCTTCAATTGATTGAAGGCCTTCACATTCCGGATTCCAATCCCATACCTTCCCCTTTTTCAACAGTGTCCACAAGGAGTGGCACTGAGTAGCCTTCGACGGTTGCCGATAGTAATTTGCCAACCCAAGGAAAGATCTCATTCACATTTTGGTTGGAGGCTCCCACCAAATGGCTCGAACCTTGCTCTTGTCCATTCTGGATCTTACCACTTCCTACAATGTGGCCTAGGAATGACACCTCTTGTTGGGCAAATGAGCATTTCTCCTCCTTGACGAATAGCTCATTTTCCCTCAAAGTCTGGAACACCTCCCTCAAGTGTTTTATGTGCTCTTCGAGTGACTTGCTATACACGACAATGTCATCAAGGTAAACAACCACAAAACGATCAAGAAAGGGTTGAAGTACCTTATTCATTAGGGTGCAGAATGTAGCTGGAGCATTCGTGAGTCCGAAAGGCATCACAAGGAACTCATACGAACTGCACTGCGTCACACAAGTCGCCTTTTGGTTCGTCCCCCTCGGCTATCCGAACTTGATGATACCCCGATCTCAAATCTAACTTGGTAAACCATCTTGCACTACCAAGCTGATCGAACAAATCTGCAATAAGAGGAATAGGGTACCTATTCTTCACAGTGATCTTGTTTAGAGCTCGATAATCAATGCACATTCTCAAAGACCCATCATGTTTCTTTTGGAACAACACTGGCGCACCATATGGGGATTTAGATGGTCTAATGAATCCCGCATCCAAAAGTTCCTTCAATTGTTTCCGCAACTCTTCTAATTCAAGCGAGACATACGATAGGGGCCCTTGTCAAGCGCACCACATTGATGCTAACTCGATTTTGTGGTCCACCTCCTCTTGGGTGGCAAACGCTTAGGCAACCGAAAGGTGCATTACATCTCTAATGATTGCAACAATTGTCCCACTTCTTTGGGGTCTCACTAATAGACTCAATGGTCTCTTCGATCTTCAAGGTGGCTAAATATGAGACTTCATTTCTCCGCACACCTTTAGCAAACCGAATTATGATGTTGTTTTTCCTCAAAGCTTCTCTTCCTTGTCACTTTCACCATGCATTGATGTTTCAGATCCGAGATCACCATGTAATTGCTCAAGGGGCAATAAGAGCTTTAACCTGATCAAGGAAGCTTAGTCCTACCACAAAATCATAGTCATCAAGTGGTATTACCTTAATGGATACCTTCCCCACCAATTGCCGAAATCAAGATCCACCCCTTTGCAACCCCTTTGATTGGAACACTTTCCGAGTTCACTGCTTTGATTCGACCCCTTCATTATCTATCTTGAGGCCCAGCCATAAAGCACCTCCTCGACATGAATAAATCGGAAGCGCCTGTGTCAACGAGCGCATTCAATTTTCTACCGGCCACAATGATGTCTACAAACATCAAACCATGGCTCATTCTATCTTCGACACCGCCTAGTATCGATCCAAGGTTGTTACCTCCTCATCTGACTCCTTCGCTTCCATCGCCTTTGAGAGCGGCTTCTTTGGACAATCCCTGATCATATGTGGACCTCACAAAGGAAGCACCTTATAGGTCCACTTTTTCTCTTGTCCCAAGGCTTCTTACCGTCAGCTGCCCTAGTGGGCCTTTCTTTATCTCCCCACTATTACCCTTTAACTGGGTTAGAAGAATTGGGATTGTCTTTCCTCCCACCAAATTCAAGAAGTGATTCTGCCATCGACATAGCCTTGGTGAGTTCTTGAACTCCTGCTGGTAACCTTGCTTCGCCTACTGCTTTTAATCCGCCCATAAAGGAAAAGAATGCCTCTTTCTCCCCATATCTCGCAATTTGTAGCATAAGCTCGCTAAACTCCCGCACATACTCCCTCACAAAGGCCTTGTTGTGCAAGCCGACGCAACTTTGCCCGAGCCTCATCCTCAGATACTGGGTAAAACTGCAGTTTTGAACTCACATCAAACTCCTCCCATGTTTCGATTTCTGCACTCCACCACGCCTCACATCAAGGACCCACGACGCCACCACAACAAAGCAACATCGATAAATACATCGCAGCAAAGAGTTACCTTAGTGACATCCTCCGTGATGCCTTTGGCATGTAAGTATTGCTCGATTCCCCACAAAAGTTGTCCACATCTCTTATGGACCTTGTTCCCTTAAACTCTTTGGGCTTGGGAACATCAATATTGGGCTTAAAAGGGCAACCGCTAACCCACCATTGCCCAAGGCAACCTTGTAGATTGTGAGTTCACCCTTGAGCTCCGCAATCTCTCCCTTCAAGGCCACCACCATAGCCTCAATGGCATCATCTCTACCACCAACTGCTTCATATTGTCCGTCACATACTTTTTAAGTCGCCCCCGCATGGACTGCAATCCATCATGGAGCCTATCATCAACATCTTCAACCTCTCCTTGATATCCCCATTGAACTCTCGAGAGTGACGACGCGATCCTCTAAAGTCGATAATATGTCCCTTGAGCGATCGGGCTTTCCTAGCCCTCCCACGGGTCTCCATTCCTCAACTTCTTTGACATCTTTCAACGGTGGCTTCAACCTTAGCTCGATACCAACCGTCACTTGACTTAGAGCTTTCCTACGCGATCCGCGGCGCTTAGGCGCTCGCTTAAAACGCCTAAGTCACCTTAACTTGCAAAGAAAAAGGATTCAACAAAGAAAACGCACAAGTCAACTTAACTCACAACAATAAAGGATTCAATAGAATTCCTTAAGATTTTCGCTAAGAACAAAGCAGAAGAATGAAGTAAGAACGAGCCTTGAAAGATGAACAAAAGCAAGAACACTTGAGAGAAAAGTTTGAGGAATACTCTCAAAATTTTATTAATAACTCCGTGAATTACAATGAGTACAGAGGTCTCTATTTATAGTTGAGCCTCAAAGTACATCAAAGGCTATAATTAAAAGTCAGATACAATTAGAACTCTAAGACATAATTAGAAGTCAGATACAATTAAAACTCTAAGATTAAATAATCATATCTTCTTGGGTCTCTTCCTTATTTATCGACTTGGGATGGGCTTTAATCCTTCAGTGCAACGCCGCTTTGGTTGGGCCAAATGACCTCCTTCAAATACGATGGATCGCATAAGTTTGTCATGGTTATGCGTTTCCATGCGCAACCCATGACAATGTTTCATGGACCCAACATTCGCTTCTTGTATTTGTTTTGGGGCCAACAAAGAAAATCTTCGCTTAAAAACACTAAGTCACTAAGTGGAATAAAGCGCACAAAAAAATCGCCCCTGCTTTCAGACATGTGGGGAGTTTCCCCATCGCTTTAGACCTTGGTGCCTTTGACAAAGTGGAGCCACGAGCACCATCGACAACCACGCCCGCACAAGCGAAGCGCTTGCTGCTAAAAAAGTGTCCCTGCTTTACATATGGAAACTAAAAAACGTGTCCCTATTTCGCATTACATGTATGTCGCCTGTAGCGATTGACCAAGTTTTTTAGCTCTTTAGGGGAAGAGACATTGAGCGAAAGGGTTATCCAGGCAATGCTCACGCCCATCGTGATGCCCGCTGTCATAGTTCCCACCACCGCTAGGTTCCCATGGGTGTTCGACGATCCATCCCTGCCGAGGTATCCTGAATATACGAAGTCATCATGGGTGAGTTCTGTGCCGGTCCCTCCC
>NW_026291303.1:0-7500 GCF_025698545.1 Gossypium raimondii | reverse complement strand
ACCTAAAGACCATTTTGAGATTCGGTCAACAATTCGTTATTGTTGGTTCATTTTCGGTCTTAGCCAATTAATTTGTTATTGTTTCCTCTTTATTTTGTTTATTACCTTTGTTTGAAGCCATTATCTCTATTTTGTTTCATTTTAAAACCGAAACGAATCCATCCTTACTCAATTCACGATTGGGCAAACATACGACTCAAAACATCACGAGACGAGTTCGTATCACATTATTGATGATTTGCTCTTTAGAAAGAATCGAACTTTGCGTGGTTACTTGTCATTCTTTGATTGATGATGATCCATTTGTTTTGTCTGATGATAAGAAGATTCTTGCTTTTGAAAAATATTATTTTCTTGATGGTATTGGTTGTTTATCTTTAACTTGCAATGGAATTGATACGAGGCACAAAGGCCCAACCCAAATTCTTGAAGGCAAGGCCCAATAAGAAGATTCCAAGCCCAATCAAGAAATCCACCCATACTTAGTTGAAAATCAGGCCAAATTGTCAAAGTGGCCCAAGTTGTAAAGTTTTATTTTTATTTTATTTATTTATTTATTTTTACTTAGTTTAATTTTTATGTAAATATTCAGTCCCAGAGTCCCAAATAAAGACCCTTGGCTGAATTTCCATATTAAAATAATTAGGAGTTTTTATTTTATTTTAGTTTTCTAATTAGATTAGGACTAGTTATAAGGCCTATTTATATGGATTGGCCAGCCACCCTACATTACATTACAATTACATTGAAAATTTCAGATTTGATTTGAGTGAAAATTCTCTTTGAGTTCTCCAAGGATTTTCTCTTGAGTTTTCTTTAGAAGTTGTTTTAACAATCTTTTTTATTGTGGAGCCATCTTCAACCTTCTTCTTGCCATTGATATTCTTTGGAGGGGAGATTAGAGCCGTTTGAAGGGAGTTGTGAGATCTTTCGGGATTTCAAGGCTTCTTAGGACTTATCTTTTAATTTCTTACTATCAATTCTTTCTTTATTTCGCTTGCTTGAATCTTTATCTAATTTATTTTTTTTGTTTTTATTGTGTTTTCAGCCTTTTTCTATCTTAAGGAATCAGCCCAAAAAAATCCCCAATTTCTAGGGTTCTTCCATACTCTTTTTGGGTAAAATCAGATTGTCGAAATTTGGGGAAAACTATCTTGGTGTTCAATTGGGCAGAATCGCAATCTCCTCTAGGGTTTCAAGATTCCTTATTAACACTTATTTCTATTCTCAATTTGATTCTTTATTATTTTGGAGATTTTATTTCAGATCTGGAAATTCAAAATTCTAATATTTTAATTTTCTGTTTCGTTTCAGATCTGATTGTTTAGGGTTTTTCATAGGAGTTTCCCGTGACTTGGCAACTCGATCTTGGTCCGCGCAACCCTCGTATCATTTGGTATCAGATTTTGGGCATTTTGGGTGTTCTTGGTTGATTTCTAAACTGATCTCAATTTTTAAAGCAAAACAGCAGTTTTACCCAGAAAAATCTTTCAAAAAATTCATTTGAGTGGGTAAACGTTGTCCAATTGATCTGAAATTTTACATACATATTTGTGGCACTGTGATTGAATATAAAAAATTATTCCGCAAAAAATCAGTCAAAAAGTCAAAAATTGAAAAAGACGAAATCCAATAAAAATTTAAAAAAAATATTCAGCGGGTTGAGTTTAGTGCCCAAACTTTCCAGATCAAAAATTAAATATTTAAGGACATTCCAGATTTATTTTCATGATTTTTTGAGATCGGGAACACCTCGAACGAAGTTGTCAAGTTACTCTGCAGTTTTTCGGGTTTTCTGTTTTCAGCAATTTTTATTGATTCTTAGCTGTAGGTTTTCATTTGTTTGCTTTTATTCTTCCTTTACAATATCTAACACCTTCTTGTTTCTTGTGTTAGTAGAATTTAAACATGTGCACAATCCTTCCTCAGTGCAACACAAATCAATTGGTGTCTCGTCAGTTTTTGGCATCCTAGTGCAAATTAGGATTCTTTGGTAGTTTGGTTCACACTCTCTAATTGGTTGATATAAACTCCAATAAAGAACTCACAAGATTGAATTCTACCTAATTGAGAATTTGAATTTTTCTTTTTGAGTGATTAACGGTGAGGTTTGCTAATTTTTCTTTTTGAGTGTTGAGTGTTTGTATTGCAGGTAGTCCAAAATAATAATAATAATAATAAGATGCTCCGCCGCACCCTTAACATCCAAATGGGAGACAATTGTGATAACCAAAGGACCAATATTTTCCATTCTAGGTGTTTTATAAAAGGTAACTTATGTTCACTTATGATTGATAGTGGGAGTTGTTCAAATGTAGTTAGCAGTTATTTGGTGGATTCCTTAAAGTTACCTTGTATCGAGCACCCTAAGCCGTATCACCTTCAGTGGCTTAATGAATGCTCAGAAGTTAAGGTTACAAAACAGTCCTTGATCACTTTTAAGCTCGGGAATTACGAGGATGAGGTATGGTGTGATGTGGTCCCAATGCATGTGGCACACTTGCTCCTTGGACGGCCTTGGCAATTTGATCGTGATGTTACACACCAAGGCAAGCTCAATAGATACTCTCTTGTGTTTAAAGGCCGAAAATTCACTCTTGCTCCTTTAAATCCCAATGATGTATATAAAGATCAATTAAAAATGATGAAATTTTGTGAGGGGTGAGGAGAAAGGAAAATAAAAAGAAGAGAGAAAAGAGGCTAGTAGTGAAAAAGTCAAAATTTAAAGGGCCCAAAGGTGAGTGAATCCAAGTGGCAAAACTAGAGAGAAAAATTGATTGGAACAAAAAAGATGTGCGGAGAGCCCTACTCAATAAACAACCTTGTATCCTTGTGAGGTTTAGGCAAAACTATTTATCTCTATCTAACATTAATGGATATTTGCCTAGTGTGTTTCAATGTCTTTTGCGGATTATGTGGATCTTTTAGTGAGTCCCTAAAGGTTTACCACCTTTACGTGGGATAGAACACTTCCATTGGCCACATATGAAGAAGGATGTCGAAAAGTTTCGTGGTTATACATGAAGTTTGAGTTGCATTTGAAAAGGTTAACTCAACAACGGAGTTTCGACTACACTATGCCCCGATGAGCGAAGGTTTGTATTAAATGGAAAAGGTAAAATCGACCCTTATTCTTCTCATTATAAAGGTAAGATGCTTGAAACTTTTGAAACACCTTTGTACTCCTCGGATAGTGACAAAGATCATGTTGATGATTTAATTTTGTAAAACACTTAGATCGAAACATGCTTGACTTCATATTTTATTTATTGATGATCTATATATTTTGATGGTTGATAAAAAGATTATTGTTTTGATAATTTTTATGATGCATGTGTGAGTGAATCTATAGTCCGTCAATTAATGCATGGTATGATTGTGCAACTCGTGAACCGTGTGAACCTTTTCAAATACCTACTTGTGACGATTACGTTTACCATTTGATTTATTACTCACGATTTATTCATGGTTTGTGGAAATAATTTGAGAGGATTGAATGCTTTAAAACATGTCCATCTTTCAATATGGCTGACTTGTCCCCATTTGATTTTTCAGATTCGAGGACGAATCTTTTTGAGGAAGGGGGGAATGATACGAGGCACAAAGGCCCAACCCAAATTCTTGAAGGCAAGGCCCAATAAGAAGATTCCAAGCCCAATCAAGAAATCCACCCATACTTAGTTGAAAATCAGGCCAAATTGTCAAAGTGGCCCAAGTTGTAAAGTTTTATTTTTATTTTTATTTATTTATTTATTTTTACTTAGTTTAATTTTTATGTAAATATTCAGTCCCAGAGTCCCAAATAAAGACCCTTGGCTGAATTTCCATATTAAAATAATTAGGAGTTTTTATTTTATTTTAGTTTTCTAATTAGATTAGGACTAGTTATAAGGCCTATTTATATGGATTGGCCACCACCCTACATTACATTACAATTACATTGAAAATTTCAGATTTGATTTGAGTGAAAATTCTCTTTGAGTTCTCCAAGGATTTTCTCTTGAGTTTTCTTTAAGTTGTTTTAACAATCTTTTTATTGTGGGAGCCATCTTCAACCTTCTTCTTGCCATTGATATTCTTTGGAGGGAGATTAGAGCCGTTTGAAGGAGTTGTGAGATCTTTCGGATTTCAAGGCTTCTTAGGACTTATCTTTTAATTTCTTACTATCAATTCTTTCTTTATTTCGCTTATACTTGAATCTTTATCTAATTTATTTTTTGTTTTTATTGTGTTTTCACCTTTTTCTATCTTAAGGAATCAGCCAAAAAATCCCCAATTTCTAGGGTTCTTCCATACTCTTTTGGGTAAAATCAGATTATCGAAATTTGGGAAAACTATCTTGGTGTTCAATTGGCGAATCGCAATCTCCTCTAGGGTTTCAAGATTCCTTATTAACACTTATTTCTATTCTCAATTTGATTCTTTATTATTTTGAGATTTTATTTGGATCGAAATTCAAAATTCTAATATTTTAATTTTCTGTTCGTTTGAGATCCGATTGTTTAGGGTTTTCATAGGAGTTTCCGTGACTTGGCAACTCGATCTTGGTCCGCACAACCCTCGTATCGGAATGCATGTTTTGGATGCAAGATGAAAGCCCGTAAAAATTGTTCATTTTAACGATCCTGTTGAAAAGGAATGGAAATGTATTGATGAGTATGGCATCGGCAAGATTTTGATGAAGAACGAATAAATCAACACCAACAAAATCTGGAATTGTGTGATCAAAAGTCGACATATCATCTGTTGGTTGTGTTGATCATGTGAATTATTTAATTTGTGGTGTGAAATTTCCATGTTTTCTTAAATCTTTTGAATGAAATTTAAAGGGTTTGCTTGTTTGAATTTGAGTATGCTAACACCCTCGTTGTTTAATTTGTGTAAATTGTTGGAGATAAAAAGACTCTTCTTGCCATTTGGATCGAGTAGCCAAAATCATGTGTTTAATCCTGGAGTTTGTTATTATGAATCATTCATGAAAGAAAGCAAGCATCGTAAATTTGTTTGAATGAATGTGTAAACAATCTTTGTTTGTGATGCTGATGTGATCTCAATCGCATCATGTTGTGGCACCACTCGTTGCTATCGTGATTGGCCTAAACACGAGGGCCCCAAGTGCAAGATGAAGCTCAATCTCACTCAACAAGCTCAATCTTAGTTTTCCCACTCGATTTAGCTCACATGAGCTTAATTTAGCTCGTTTGAGCTCAATTTAGCTTACTTTAGCTCGTTTGAGCTTGGCTTAAGTTTATTTCAACTCATTTATTTTAATGTCTGAATAAATTAAGTAATTTATTAATTTAGCTTAAATTACTACAGCTCATAATTATGTTTTGACTTATTACATGTTTTAAATATGTCTTGGCCAAATTTAATATGTCTTGTTAAGACTTTATTAAATTTGTCTAATTTAATTTATGTTTTAATTAGTGTGTCTAAATTATATTAATGTTTGTTCAGCTGAATTTTATGTGATTTAATTTTGGTTCATGTGTTTTTGTAGGTGAGCTGAATTTGGAGAGTAATTAAACAAGGTTCATGCATGATAGGTTCAATGTATGGGACGGTGCATGTAAGGCCTCTTTCAATGAATGGTGGCTGATCCATTTGGCTCCCCAAGGCACCTATTTGGCCAAAAGGTGTCCAGGAACTTAAAGCACAAGCTTGGCCGATCGTATTCCCAAGGCAGCATCTAAGCCATTCACACCTCAATTTGACCAATCAGCTCCTATACATGTATGGGTGGATTCATGAACGTCCAAAGGGAGGGAATATTACCTTAATTCATCACATTGAATGTATAATGTGCATGTACAAAGGGGAGAACGAATTTACAAGGTACATGCTTCCATTCATGAACCAGCCCATCATTAAAGCTTTAATTAAGAGAGATGCATGACCCATGCACCTAGCATTCGTCCAAGGGGGGTTGGATATGAATTGAAGATGCACATTCATGGAACAAGCTTTCTTATTGGTTAAGCATGCATGAACGGGTTTTGGGAAGAAACATGATTATTCAACCATGCATGAACTTACACTATCCATGAACAGAGATTTAATGCTTGAAGTGTGAACATTTTTAATTGTTGTGTGAACACATTAGTAGCTGAATTTTAATAGGCATTAGAGAGCCTATAAATAGTTTATTTTGTTTATTGTAAAGGTTACATAATTTGATCAATTAAAACTTAATAGAACTTTGTTCTTGTGAGGTTACCTCCTCTCTTCTTTCATTCGAGTCTCAGAGCGACTTATCTAGCTTGCTAGTGGCGTCAATCCGAACTCCATTGAACTTATCACCGAACCGTGTGGCGTTCAACCATATTATTATACCTTTGGTTCTTACCTCCATATAGGTAACGGGTCAAGGTCCGCTTCTATCTTTCATCAAATTTCACCTTAAGCAATATAAGACTAGGGGCAATACTTTTAGTATTGAATCATTCTTAAAGTTTGAGTTCTTTATCCATTTCCATTTATCTATCATCTTTCTAACTTAATTCTTTGTTAAACCAAACCTATCTTTCATCAAACCAAAACCCATCCTTTGAACCCATTTTGCCTACCTTTCGCTTATAAAACATTCAAACTCCATCTATCTACAAATTTGAAGCGAGCTTCTCGACGATCGGCATCTTAAGTGAACCCGACTCAATCAATGGGCGGATCGCATCGGATGCTCTCTTTAAGTTTGAAAATGAGACATGTGAATCTTGTTGGTTTGTTAAGTCAAAATCAAAATTTTGTTTTTAGAGGTTGTTCTCAACGTGGTCTATAAGATCGAACATGTTTTGGATGATAATGATTTTGAGTTGCTTAGTGTTCTTTCTATGAAGTCTATCATGAAATTGTCAAATCAAATTGAAATGACAAGGAAAATTTGACTTTGACCTCAATGAACATCATTCTATATCATTGTCTAAGGTAATCGAACCATGGAAATTTGACTTCCAAAACCATAGCTATCAAATGCCTTGTGATTTAGGTTTGTTTCCATCGGAGAAAAAGGTAAGAATGATTTCTCTTTTGACCCAAGATTGGTTTATTTGTTCACATTGTGAATCAAATCTTGGATAGTTCTTTTTGTTTAATCTTCATCGTGTCACTAATTTGTTTTATTCTTTTATAGGTGACGATGTGAGGTGGTACACTCCTAAAGAGGGAGGCACGCGAATGAGCTTCTTCGATCCGAGCCATTTGTGGCTCTCGAATATTGAAGATTTTTTCGAGCAAATGGCCCGATTTGGGGACGAATCGCTTTAAAGACGGAGGGGATGATACGACCACGCCCCGGGCACACTTTTGGTCCAGCTCCCTAAGCATTGCTTGCAAACCCATGCGAGCTGAATTAGATCAATTCCATCTCGTTGAGCTCCGTTTAGCTTGTTTCCAGCTCCAAGAGCTCAAATCAGCTCAAATCTAGCTTAATTTCATTTATGCGATAATATAGTTGCTGAAATAATTATTGAGTTAGTTAATTTAGTTATATACAACTGA